>NC_092241.1:10865903-10880654 GCF_036320965.1 Panulirus ornatus
TGAAAGTGTTAGGCTAATTTATGATGGCCAGCGTCTGATGGAGATGCTACTTAAGAAACATGCAATTTATTTTACTTTTTTACTGCCTTTTTGGCGCTGCTTGTCTGCCTTTAGGTCATTAAAGATTATTACCCCTATCTTTATCCTTATTAAGATTCTTTAGCTAAATACGATCCATGATAAGGCATACCTTTTCGTTTCTATTGATTATACGTAAAAGTTTACTTTTATCGTCTGGCTGCAGACGTACAAGTGAAACTGCAACCTTATTTCTGAATACCACGTCGTCCATGAATCATGCTACTCAACAGTATATCCATCAACGTTCTTATCGATGCATATGACCGAAGGATTAAGTCCTGAGACTGATCACTGTAGTATCATTATTACAACATTGCTACAGGCGTTACCAGTAAGACTAGTTAGTTGATATGAACGATGGAATTATGGCCAGTCACCGAGTAGAGGTCATTAGGACCAGCAATCGTTTTCCTTCTCGACACAATCTACTAACATATATTCTGTTTAACATTTCTCCATCTTTGCTGTACATGAAGGAATGCTCGAGATGTTTGTTTTACACTCAAAATGTTGATGCTGAATGCACGAAAGCCTACCTAAATTAGAGGGAAATGATTCATGAATATTGGTATAAAAACTTAAGTTCAGGGACGGTTATGTTCTGCGTTGGAGAAATTTATCAGGAGGAGAAACAAATAGGTCATTAAAAACTCAGGGAGTCAGAAATTAACAATAGGTGAGTGAAGCCATAACAAGAATGTAATTAGAAATATTCACACTCATCAGCAAAAATGTTGATCATATCTAAATCAAGTTAGGTTTTTTCAGGAACGAAATAAATTTGCTGTGTTCTGTCCACGTTACAATATTTTCTTTAATATCGTTATCTTTCCATATTACATTTACTGCACAAGTTGATGATGGGGTCGATAGCATTGCATCTGCTATTGCCTTTGGCAGACTGGCGGGAAATTTCTTTTCATGTATGGGTAACTATTGTTGAAAAATAATTTCCTGGCTAGAATGACCTCATCTTCTCCATCATAAAGATCGGCAGGTCATGTATGGTGGGTTTGCACCGAAACCCCGGTATACCACATCGTTCCAATTCACTCTATTTCTTGCACGCCTTTCACCCTCCTGCATGTTCAGGCCCCGATCACTAAAAATCTTTTTCACTACGTCTTTCCACCTCCAATTTGGTCTCCCACTTCTCGTTCCCTCCACCTCTGACACATATATCATCTTGGTCAATCTTTCCTCACTCATTCTCTCCAAGTGACCACACCATTTCAAAACACTCTCTTCTGCTCTCTCAACCACACTCTTTTTATTTCCACGCATCTCTCTTACCCTTACATTACTTGCTCGATCAAACCACCGCACACCACATATTGTCCTCAAACATCTCATTTCCAGCACATCCACCCTCGTGCGCACAACTCTATCAATAGCAACACACACACACACACACACACACACACACATATATATATATATATATATATATATATATATATATATATATATATATATTATATATATATATATATATATATATATATATATATATATATATATATATATATACATGTATATATATATATATATATATATATATATATATATATATATATATATATATATATATATATATATATATATATATATATATATATATTATCCCTGGGGATAGGGGAGAAAGAATACTTCCCACGTATTCCCTGCGTGTCGTAGAAGGCGACTAAAAGGGAAGGGAGCGGGGGGCTGGAAATCCTCCCCTCTCGTTTTTTTTTTTTTAACTTTTCCAAAAGAAGGAACAGAGAAGGGGGCCAGGTGAGGATATTCCCTCAAAGGCCCAGTCCTCTGTTCTTAACGCTACCTCGCTATCGCGGGAAATGGCGAATAGTATGAAAAAAAAAAAAAAAAAATATATATATATATATATATGTATGTATATATATATATATATATATATATATATATATATATATATATATATATATATATATATATATATATATATATATATATATCTTTCTTTCTTTCAAACTATTCGCCATTTCCCGCATTAGCGAGGTAGCGTTAAGAACAGAGGACTGGGCCTTGAGGGAATACCCTCACCTGGCCCAATTCTCTGTTCCATCTTTTGGAAAATTAAAAAAAAAAACGAGAGGGGAGGATTTCCAGCCCCCCGCTCCCTCCCCTTTTAGTCGCCTTCTACGACACGCAGGGAATACGTGGGAAGTATTCTTTCTCCCCTATCCCCCAGGGATAATATATATATATATATATATATATATATATATATATATATATATATATATATATATATATATATATATATATATGCCTCTCTCTTCTCTTTCACTAATACTCTTACTTCTTCATCCCACCACTCACTACCCTTTCTAATCAACCCACCTCCCATTCTTCTCATGCCACAAGCATCTTTTGCGCAATCCATCACTGATTCCCTAAATACATCCCATTCCTCCCCCACTCCCCTTACTTTCATTGTTCTCACCTTTTTCCATTCTGTACTCAGTCTCTCCTGGACGATTTTTTCAGGGAAAAAATGAAATTGAGTGGGAGACGTATAAAAGAAAGAGACAGGAGGTCAAGAGAAAGGTGCAAGAGGTGAAAAAAAGGGCAAATGAGAGTTGGGGTGAGAGAGTATCATTAAATTTTAGGGGAATAAAAAGATGTTCTGGAAGGAGGTAAATAAAGTGCGTAAGACAAGGGAGCAAATGGGAACTTCAGTGAAGGGCGCAAATGGGGAGGTGATAACAAGTAGTGGTGATGTGAGAAGTAGATGGAGTGAGTATTTTGAAGGTTTGTTGAATGTGTTTGATGATAGAGTGGCAGATATAGGGTGTTTTGGTCGAGGTGGTGTGCAAAGTGCGAGGGTTAGGGAAAATGAGTTGGTAAACAGAGAAGAGGTAGTAGAAGCTTTGCGGAAGATGAAAGTCGGCAAGGCAGCAGGTTTGGATGGTATTGCAGTGGAATTTATTAAAAAAGGGGGTGACTGTATTGTTGACTTGTTGGTAAGGTTATCTAATGTATGTATGACTCATGGTGAGATGCCTGAGGATTGGCGGAATGCGTGCATAGTGCCATTGTACAAAGGCAAAGGGGATAAGAGTGAGTGCTCAAATTACAGAGGTATAAGTTTGTTGAGTATTCCTGGCAAATTATATGGGAGGGTATTGATTGAGAGGGTGAAGGCATGTACAGAGCATCAGATTGGGGAAGAGCAGTGTGGTTTCAGAAGTGGTAGAGGATGTGTGGATCAGGTGTTTGCTTTGAAGAATGTATGTGAGAAATACTTAGAAAAGCAAATGGATTTGTATGTAGCATTTATGGATCTGGAGAAGGCATATGATAGAGTTGATAGAGATGCTCTGTTGAAGGTATTAAGAATATATGGTGTGGGAGGCAAGTTGTTAGAAGCAGTGAAAAGTTTTTATCGAGGAGGTAAGGCATGTGTACGTGTAGGAAGAGAGGATATTGATTGGTTCTCAGTGAATGTAGGTTTGCGGCAGGGGTGTGTGATGTCTCCATGGTTGTTTAATTTGTTAATGGATGGGGTTGTTAGGGAGGTGAATGCAAGAGTTTTGGAAAGAGGGGCAAGTAAGAAGTCTGTTGGGGATGAGAGAGCTTGGGAAGTGAGTCAGTTGTTGTTCGCTGATGATACAGCGCTGGTGGCTGATTCATGTGAGAAACTGCAGAAGCTGGTGACTGAGTTTGGTAAAGTGTGTGGAAGAAGAAAGTTAAGAGTAAATGTGAATAAGAGCAAGGTTATTAGGTACAGTAGGGTTGAGGGTCAAGTCAATTGGGAGGTGAGTTTGAATGGAGAAAAACTGGATGAAGTAAAGTGCTTTAGATATCTGGGAGTGGAGCTGGCAGCGGATGGAACCATGGAAGCGGAAGTGGATCATAGGGTGGGGGAGGGGGCGAAAATTCTGGGGGCCTTGAAGAATGTGTGGAAGTCGAGAACATTATCTCGGAAAGCAAAAATGGGTATGTTTGAAGGAATAGTGGTTCCAACAATGTTGTATGGTTGCGAGGCGTGGGCTATGGATAGAGTTGTGCGCAGGAGGATGGATGTGGTGGACAATGTGTGGTGTGAGGTGGTTTGATCGAGTGAGTAACGTAAGGGTAAGAGAGATGTGTGGAAATAAAAAGAGCGTGGTTGAGAGAGCAGAAGAGGGTGTTTTGAAGTGGTTTGGGCACATGGAGAGGATGAGTGAGGAAAGATTGACCAAGAGGATATATGTGTCGGAGGTGGAGGGAACGAGGAGAAGAGGGACACCAAATTGGAGGTGGAAAGATGGAGTGAAAAAGATTTTGTGTGATCGGGGCCTGAACATGCAGGAGGGTGAAAGGAGTGCAAAGAATAGAGTGAATTGGAGCGATGTGGTATACCGGGGTTGACGTGCTGTCAGTGGATTGAATCAAGGCATGTGTATGGGGGTGGGTTGGGCCATTTCTTTCGTCTGTTTCCTTGCACTACCTCGCAAACGCGGGAGAGAGCGACAAGGCAAAAAAAAAAAAAAAAAATATATATATATTTTTTCTTTTTAGCTTTTTCGCTGTCTCCCGCGTTTGCGAGGTAGCGCAAGGAAACAGACGAAAGAAATGGCTCAACCCACCCCCATACACGTGTATATACATACGTCCACACACGCAAATATACATACCTACATAGGTTTCCATGGTTTACCCCAGACACTTCACATGCCCTGATTCAATCCACTGACAGCACGTCAACCCCGGTATACCACATCGCTCCAATTCACTCTATTCCTTGCCCTCCTTTCACCCTCCTGCATGTTCAGGCCCCGATCACACAAAATCTTTTTCACTCCATCTTTCCACCTCCAATTTGGTCTCCCTCTTCTCCTCGTTCCCTCCACCTCCGACATATATATCCTCTTGGTCAATCTTTCCTCACTCATTCTCTCCATGTGCCCAAACCATTTCAAAACACCCTCTTCTGCTCTCTCAACCACGCTCTTTTTATTTCCACACATCTCTCTTACCCTTACATTGCTTACTCGATCAAAACAATTCACACCACACATTGTCCTCAAACATGTCATTTCCAGCACATCCATCCTCCAGCGTACAACTCTATCCATAGCCCACGCCTCGCAACCATACAACATTGTTGGAACAACTATTCCTTCAAACATACCCAGTTTTGCTTTCCGAGATAATGTTCTCGACTTCCACACATTCTTCAAGGCTCCCAGGATTTTCGCCCCCTCCCCCACCCTATGATCCACTTCCTCTTCCATGGTTGCATCCGCTGCCAGATCCACCCCCAGATATCTAAAACACTTTACTTCCTCCAGTTTTTCTCCATTCAAACTCACCTCCCAATTGAATTGACCCTCAACCCTACTGTACCTAATAACCTTGCTCTTATTCACATTTATTCTTAACTTTCTTCTTTCACACACTTCACCAAACTCAGTCACCAGCTTCTGCAGTTTCTCACATGAATCAGCCACCAGCGCTGTATCATCAGCGAACAACAACTGACTCACTTCCCAAGCTCTCTTATCCCCAACAGACTTCATACTTGCCCCTCTTTCCAAAACTCTTGCATTCACCTCCCTAACAATCCCATCCATAAACAAATTAAACAACCATGGAGACATCACACACCCCTGCCGCAAACCTACATTCACTGAGAACCAATCACTTTCCTCTCTTCCTACACGTACACATGCCTTACATCCTCGATAAAAACTTTTCACTGCTTCTAATAACTTGCCTCGCACACCATATATTCTTAATACCTTCCACAGAGCATCTCTATCACCTCTATCATATGCCTTCTCCAGATCCATAAATGCTACATACAAGTCCATTTGCTTTTCTAAGTATTTCTCACGTACATTCTTCAAAGCAAACTCCTGATCCACACATCCTCTACCACCTCTGAAACCACACTGCTCTTCCCCAATCTGATGCTCTGTACATGCCTTCACCCTCTCAATCAATACCCTCCCATATAATTTACCAGGAATACTCAAAATATGCTCAAATTACAGAGGTATAAGTTTGCTGAGTATTCCTGGTAAATTATATGGGAGGGTATTGATTGAGAGGGTGAACGCATGTACAGAGCATCAGATTGGGGAAGAGCAATGTGGTTTCAGAAGTGGTAGAGGTTGTATGGATCAGATGTTTGCTTTGAAGAATTTATGTGAGAAATACATAGGAATTTCTATGTAGCATTTATGGATCTAGAGAAGGCATATGATAGAGCTGATAGAGATGCTCTGTGGAAGGTATTATGAATATATGGTGTGGGAGGCAAGTTGTTAGAAGCAGTGAAAAGGTTTTATCGAAGATGTAAGGCATGTGTACGTGTAGGAAGAGAAGAAAGAGATTGGTTCTCAGTGAATGTAGGTTTGCGGCAGGGGTGTGTGATATCTCTATGGTTGTTTAATTTGTTTATGGATGGGGTTGTTAGGGAGGTGAATTCAAGAGTTTGGTAAAGAGGGGCAAGTATGCAGTTTGTAGTGCCTGAGAGAGCTTGGGAAGTGAGTCAGTTGTTGTTCGCTGATAATACATCGCTAGTAGCTGATTCATGGAAGAAACTGCAGAAGCTTGTGACTGAGTTTGGTAAAGTGTGTGAAAGAAGAAAGTTAAGAGTGAATGTGAACAGGAGCAAGGTTATTAGGTACAGTAGGGTTGACGGTCAAGTCATTTGGGAGGTAAGTTTGAATGAAGAAAAACTGGAGGAATTAAAGTGTTTTAGATATCTGGGAGTGGATCTGGCAGCTAATGGAACCATGGAAGCGGAAGTGAATCATAGGGTGGGGGTGGGAGTGAAAATTCTGGGAGCCTTGAAGAATGTTTGGAAGTCGAGAACAGAATCTCGGAAAGCAAAAATGGGTATGTTTGAAGGAATAGTGGTTCCAACAATGTTTTATGGCTGCGAGGCGTGGACAATGGATAGAGTTGTGCGCAGGAGAGTGGATGTGCTGGAAATGAGATGTTTGAGGACAATATGTGGTGTGAGGTGGTTTGATCGAGTAAGTAATGTAAGGGTAAGAGAGATGTGTGGAAATAAAAAGATTGTTGTTTAGAGAGCATAAGAGGGTGTTTTGAAATGGTTTGGTCACATGGAGAGGATGAGTGAGGAAAGATTGACCAAGAGGATATATGTGTCGGAGGTGGAGGTAACGAGGAGAAGTGGGAGACCAAATTGGAGGTGGAACGATGGAGTGAAAAAGATTTTGTGTGATCGGGGCCTGAACATGCAGGAGGGTGAAAGGCGTGCAAGGAATAGAGTGAATTGGAATGATGTGGTATATCGGGGTCGACGTGCTGTCAATGGATTGAACCAGGGCATGGGAAGCGTCTGGGGTAAATCATTGAAAGTTCTGTGGGGCCTGGATGTGGAAAGGGAGCTGTGGTTTCGGTGTATTATTACATGACAGCTGGAGACTGAGTGTGAACGAATAGGGCCTTTGTTGTCTTTTCCTAGCGCTACCTCGCACACATGAGGGGGGAGGGGTTGTTATTCCATGTGTATCGAGTTGGCGATGGGAATAAGTAAAGGCAGACAGTATGAATTATGTACATGTGTATATATGTATGTGTCTGTGTGTGTATATATATGTGTACATTGAGATGTATAGGTATATATATTTGCGTGTGTGGATGTGTATGTATATACATATGTATGTGAGTGGGTTGGGCCATTCTTTCGTCTGTTTCCTTGCGCTACCTCGCTAACGGGGGAGACAGCGACAAAGCAAAATAAATGAATAAACAAATAAATATAAACACATATTCTTTTTTTTTTTTTTTTTTTATACTTTGTCGCTGTCTCCCGCGTTTGCGTGGTAGCGCAAGGAAACAGACGAAAGAAATGGCCCAACCCCCCCCATACACATGTATATACATACGTCCACACACGCAAATATACATAACTACACAGCTTTCCATGGTTTACCCCAGACGCTTCACATGCCTTGATTCAATCCACTGACAGCACGTCAACCCCGGTATGCCACATCGCTCCAATTCACTCTATTCCTTGCCCTCCTTTCACCCTCCTGCATGTTCAGGCCCCGATCACACAAAATCTTTTTCACTCCATCTTTCCACCTCCAATTTGGTCTCCCTCTTCTCCTTGCTCCCTCCACCTCCGACACATATATCCTCTTGGTCAATCTTTCCTCACTCATCCTCTCCATGTGCCCAAACCACTTCAAAACACCCTCTTCTGCTCTCTCAACCACGCTCTTTTTATTTCCACACATCTCTCTTACCCTTACGTTACTCACTCGATCAAACCACCTCACACCACACATTGTCCTCAAACATCTCATTTCCAGCACATCCATCCTCCTGCGCACAACTCTATCCATAGCCCACGCCTTGCAACCATACAACATTGTTGGAACCACTATTCCTTCAAACATACCCATTTTTGCTTTCCGAGATAATGTCCTCGACTTCCACACATTCTTCAAGGCCCCCAGAATTTTCGCCCCCTCCCCCACCCTATGATCCACTTCCGCTTCCATGGTTCCAACACACATATATATATATTCATATATATATATATATATATATATATATATATATATATATATATATATATATATATATATATATATATATATATATATATATATATATATATATATATATATATATATATATGTCTATATATATATGTCTATATATATATGCATATATATATATATATATATATATATATATATATATATATATATATATATATATATATATATATATATATATATATATATATATATATATATAGATGCACCCAGGGGAATTTTCTGGTGAATTCCTGATTCAGATATTCTTTATAGTATTATTGTTGCTGAGGGCAACATTTCCATGAAAACGTTTTGATCACCATGGGAAATAAATTGAAGTTATTATCAAAAGAGAGAGCTAAAAGAATCTTAGTGTCAATGGAAGGTTTGGGTGCAACTCTATGAAATAATTTCTTCGCTAACTTAAGAGATTAATCATTGAAAGATGTAGGGTACTTTACCTTAGATCCAACAGAGTACATCTTCTGAAACACATCATTAATATACTCTGAAGTGCATATACGTAATGCCCTAAGGAACATAGATTGAAATGATGATAATTTAACTCTGTCATGTTGAGATGAGTAATAATGTAGATATGAGCATTCACTGGTAGGTTTTCTGTATATGTTAAACTTAAGCTTGTTTCTTTGCCTATGGATCATGCAATCTTGAAATGGTAACATACCATTACTTTAATATTTTACAGTAAATTCGATTTTCTTTTTTTCATTTTCTACAGTAAATTTGATGGAAAGTAGTGAATTATTAAGTAAGGGGAGAAATAAGTGTAAATTTTTATTTGTTGGCCAAACACAAAGAACATCATCTACATACCAAAACCAAAGTATATTAGAAGGTAAGATATCCTTTAGAAATTTCGATTAAAAATTTCCATGTAAAGATTACTTAGGACAGGTGAAAAAGGGTTACCATTGCCATACCAAATTTTTGAGCAAAATAATCTTCATTAAATTGAAATACAGTCTTTCGTACATAATTTTATCAGTTCACTGATAACAGACTTTGAAACAGGTAAATGAATATCATCCACGACATCAAACAAATATTCTAAAAGGTCACTAACTGGAACATTTGTGAAAAGTGAGGAAACATCAAAGCTAACTAGTTTGAAATAAAAATTAACATTGATAACGTTTAGTTTATTGACTAAATCTACATTGTTCATGATATTAGAATATGATACTTTACCCACTAAAGGGCTTAATAGAGAAACTAACCATTTTGACAATTCATATGTGATGGAGCTTGGTGAACTCACTATAGGTGTTGCTGGAAAAATTTTGTTTATGTGTTTTGATAACTCAATACTTATATGGCAGTGGAGGGGACAAAGATGACCAACTTTTGATAAGAGAACCATTACCTTTCAACAACAACTTCTTTTGTTCATTGAAAAAGAAATTAAATGCTTTTAGGGGAATTTTACTAAATTTCAAATATGTTGTGTTATCACTTAAAAGATCATTCATTTAAGATAAATAGTTATTTTTGTCTAAAATCACAGTGTTACCCTTATCTGCTTTAGTAACATGCATATCCTTGTCTTTTTTCAAGGTGTTGATAGCTCTTATAAATCTTATGGGACAATTGGAGCATTAATTAAATTACTGTATGTTTCTAAATTACAAAAAGACTTTGTGACATCAACACATCTGGCTTCCCTGTTCGAGCACACAAAACTTAATCCACAGCCTAATGCACACAAGGAATCCTTATCTAGTTGTTTATTAGACAGGTTTTTCACAGAAGAAGAGTTTGTGTTCTTATTCCAGTCGCTGTTTTTGACAAGATGGTCCAACTTACAATTAAGTTTCATTTCTAGCCCATTGCATTCAATCCTTAAACTATTATAGGAATAGTTCAACATTGGGTTCTTCCAATATGTGGGTATTGCCATTTGAAAGGCACGTTCCTCCTCTCTTGTGATATAAAAATCCTCTAGAAGAAGTCAATTCCCATTTCAATAAAAAAATAAAGTTGTTGAAAGGCAATGGTTCTCTTATCAAATTTTTGTCATCGTTGCCTCTTTCATTGCCATATATGTATGGGCCTATCAAAACAAATAAACAAAATTTTCCAGCAAGCCCTATAGTGAGTTCAGTAGGCTCCATCCCATATTGTTAAAATGATTAGTTTCTTTATTAAGCCCTTTAGGGGATAAGATATCAAGTTCTAATATCATGAACATTGTAGATTTAGTCAACAAGCTCAACAATATCAATGTTAATTTTGATTTCAAACTAGTTAGCTTTGATATTTCCTCACTTTTCACAAAAGTTCCAGTTGATGACCCTTTAGAATATTTGTTTGGTGTCTTGGATGATATTCATTTACCTGTTCCAAAGTCTGTTTTCATTTAACTGATAGAATTGTGCATAAAAGACTGTATATTTCAGTTCAATGGAGATTATTACACTCAAAAATTTGGTATGGCAATGGGTAACCCTCTTTCACTTCTACTAAGTAATCTTTAAATGGAATTATTTGAAGCGAAATTACGAAAGGATACCTTACCTTCTAATTCAATTTGGTTTAGGTATGTAGATGATGTTCTTTGTGTTTGGCCAACAAATGAAAATTTACAAATATTTCTCCCATTACTTAACATTGTAGAACCTTCCATTAAATTTACTGTAGAAAATGAAAATAATGGTATATTACCACTATTAGATTGCAGGATCCATTGGAAGGAAACAAGTTTAAGTATAATATGTACAAAAAACGTATGAATGTATGAATGTATATATCAATTGGTACTCATCTCAACATGACAGAGTTGAATTATCATCATTTCAATCTATGTTCCTTAGAGCATTACGAATTTGCAGTTAAGACTATATTGATGATGAGTTTGAGAAAATCTGTTTTATTGGATCTAAGTTAAAGTACCCTAGATCTTTCATTGTTAAATCACTTAAGTCAGCAAAGAAATCATTTTATAGAGTTGAGCCAAAACCTCCCATTGACACCAAGATTCTTCTAGTTTTCCCTTACGACAATAATTTTTCTTTACTTCCCACGCTGCTTAAATCCTTTAATGTAAATGTTGTCTTCAGCAACAGTAATACGATAAAGAATATTTTAATCAGGAATTCACCAGAAAATTCTCCTGTGTGCATCTATAAAGTGCCAGGTAGAAATTGTGATAAGTTTTATGTTCGTCAGACTGGTTAGGATCTTTCTGTTTGACTTAAGGAACATAAATATAGTATAAGAACGGGACAAGAATCAAATGCCTTGTTTAATCGCGTTAAAAACTATGATCATTGTATTGACTGGATGTGCCATCTCAGTTATTAACTCTAACTTCAGTACCACGAGAAATATGATTTAATCTTTTATTATTAGATATAAAAAGAATTATAATCTTAATATTAGTGATGGTCTATACAAATCAGATAATTCTATTGTTCATAAAATTTGTAAAATAAGTCTATGATACGCTCGTTATATGTCTTGGATAATCGCATGTTTCCCAAATGGCGTCCCAGCTACGTCACTTCGTTGTATATCAACTGATAGTTATATTTCTCTCTTATGTCTCCCCTGATGATGTGATCATTACAAGAAAGTGCACTTGGGAACTTATCGTGTTTCATTTTCCCCGTGGACTCACAGGAATATACTTGATCACGCGATAAACTGTGATCCTTTTAAACATATTTATTTATTTATTTGTTATACTTTGTAGCAGTCTCCCGGGCTAGCGAGGCAGCGAAAGGATACAGACGAAAGAATGGCCCAACCCACCTACATACAGAAGTATATACATAGACGTCCACACACCCCACATATATATGCCTATACATCTCAACGTATACATATGTATACACACACAGACATACACATATATACAGATGTACATAATCCATACATTCTGCCCTTTATTCATTCCCGTTACCACCCAGCCACACATGAAATGACAGCCCCCGCCCCGGCGTGTGCACGAGGTAACGCTAGGAAAAGGCAACAAAGGCAGCAATCGTTCACGCTCAGTCTCTAGCTGTCATGTATAATGCACCGAAACCACAACTCCCTTTCCACATCCAGGCCCCAAAAAACTTTCTATGGTTTACCCCTGACGCTTCATATGCCCTGGTTCAATCCACTGACAGCACGTCGATCACGGTATACCACATCGTTTCAATTCATTATATTCCTTGCACGAATTTCACCCTCCTGCATGTTCAGTCCCCAGTCACTCAAAATCTTTTTCACATCATCTTTCTACCTCCAATTTGGTCTCCCACTTCTCGTTCCCTCCACCTCTGACACATATATCCTCTTTGTCAATCTTTCCTCACTCATTCTCTCCATGTGACCAAACCATTTCAGACACCCTCTTCTGCTCGCTCAACCAAACTATCTATTACCACACATCTCTCTCACCCTTTCATTACTCGATCAAACTACCTCACAACACATATTGTCCTCAAACATCTCATTTCTAGCACATCCATCTCCTCCGCACATCTCTATCTATAGCTCACACCTCGCAACCATATAACATTGTTGGAACCACTATTCCTTCAAACATACCCATTTTTGCTTTTCTAGATAACGGTCACGTCTTCCAAACATTTTTCAACGCTTCCAGAACCTTCGCCCCCTCTCACAACCTAGGATTCACTTCCGCTTCCATGGTTCCATCTACTGCCAAATCCACTCATAAATATCTAAAAAAAATTAATTTCCTAAAGTTTTTATCCATTCAAAATTACCTCCCAATTGATTTGTCCCTCACCCCTATTGTACCTATTAACCTTGTTCTTATTCTCATTTACTTTCAGTTTTCTTCATTCTCGCACTTTACCAAACTCAGTCACCTGCTTCTGCAGTTTCTCACCCGAATCAGAACCAGCGATGTATCATCAGCGAACAACAACTGACTCACTTCCCAAGCTCTCTCATCCACAACAGCCTGTATACTTGCCGCTTTTTCCAAAACTCTTGTATTCGCCTCCCAAACAACCCCATCCTACTCTTACACATGCCTTAAATCCTTGATAAAAACTTTTCACTGCTTCTAACAACTTGCCTCCCACACCATATATTCTTAATACCTTCTACAGAACATCTCTATCAACTCTATCATATGCCTTCTCCAGATCCATAAATGCTACATACGAATCAATTTCCTTTTCTAAGTATTTCTCACATAAATTCTTCAAGGCAAACACCTGATCCACACAACCTCTACCACTTCTAAAATCACACTGCTCTTCCACAATCTGATGCTCTGAACATGCCTTCACCCTCTCAATCACTACCCTCCCAAATGATTTCCCAGGAATACTCAACAAATTTATAAATCTGTAATTTGAGCACTCACTCTTATCCCCTTTGCCTTTGTACAATGGCACTATGCAAGAATTCCGCGAATCCTCAGGCACCTCACCATGAGACATACATACATTAAATAACCTTACCAACCAGTCACCCCTTTTCTCATAAATTGTACTGTAATGCCATCCAAATCCACTGCCTTGCCGGCTTTTGTCTTCCGCAAAGGTTTTACTACCTCTTCTCTGTTTACCAAATCATTTTCCCAAACCCTCTCACTTTGCACACCACCTCGACCAAAACACCCTATATCTGCCACTCTATCATCAAACACATTCAACAAACTAGAATACTCACTCCATCTCCTTCTCACATCACCACCCCATTAGCCCCCTTCAGTGAAGTTCCCATTTCTTCTCTTGTTTTACGAACTTTATTTATTTCCTCCCAAAACATCTTTTATTTTCCAAAAAATATAATGATACTTTCTCACCCCAACTCTCATTTTCCCTCTTTTTCACCTCTTCCACCTTTCTTTTGATCTCCTGCCTCTTTCTTCTATATATCTCCCACTCATTTGCATTAATTCCTTGCAAAAATCGTCCAAATGCCTCTCTCTTCTTTGTCAATAATAATCTTACTTCTTCATCCCACCATTATCACAACCCTACTAATCGCCCGACCATCCACGCTTCACATGCCAACAAGCATCTTTTTGAGCAAGCCCCACTGATTCCTAAATATATCCCAGTATCCTCCCTCACCCCTTACGTCCTTAGTTCTCAACTTTTTTCTATTCTTTAATCAGTCTCTCCCGCTAACT
>NC_092241.1:10880754-10923016 GCF_036320965.1 Panulirus ornatus
TCTTTTATTCTCCCTAAAATTTAATGATACTCTCTCACCCCAACTCTCATTTGCCCTTTTTTCACCTCTTGCACCTTTCTCCTGACCTCCTGTCTCTTTCTTTTATACATCTCCCACTCAATTGCATTTTTCCCTGCAAAAATCGCCAAATGCCTCTCTCTTCTCTTTCACTAAACTCTTACTTCTTCATCCCACCACTCACTACCCTTTCTAATCAACCCACCTCCCACTCTCTCATGCCACAATATCTTTGCGCAATCCATCACTGATTCCTAAATACATCCCATTCCTCCCAATATATATAATATATAAATATATAAATATATATATATATATAACTATATATATATATTATATATATATATATATATATATATAATATATATATATATATATATATATATATATATATATATAATATATTATATATATATATATATATATAATATTAATATATACATATATATACATCATATAATATATATTATACATAATATATATATATATATATATATATATATATATATATATATATATATATATATATATATATATATATATATATATATATATATATATATATAAACATATTATCCCTGGGGATAGGGGAGAAAGAATACTTCCCACGTTTTCCCTGCGTGTCGTAGAAGGCGACTAAAAGGGAAGGGAGCGGGGGGCTGGAAATCCTCCCTTCTCGTTTTTTTTTAATTTTCCAAAAGAAGGAACAGAGAAGGGGGCCAGGTGAGGATATTCCCTCAAAGGCCCAGTCCTCTGTACTTAACGCTACCTCACTATCGCGGGAAATGGCGAATAGTATGAAAAAAAAAAAATATATACCTATATATATACATGTATATATATATATATATATATATATATATATATATATATATATATATATATATATATATATATATATATATATATATATATATATATATATATATATATATATATTTTAATTATTATTATTATTATACTTTGTCGCTGTCTCCCGCGTTTGCGAGGTAGCGCAAGGAAACAGACGAAAGAAATGGCCCAACCCACCCCCATACACATGTATATACATACGTCCACACACGCAAATATACATACCTACACAGCTTTACATGGTTTACCCCAGACGCTTCACATGCCTTGATTCAATCCACTGACAGCACGTCAACCCCGTATACCACATCGATCCAATTCACTGTATTCCTTGCCCTCCTTTCACCCTCCTGCAAGTTGAGGCCCCGATCACACAAAATCTTTTTCAATCCATCTTTCCACCTCCAATTTGGTCTCCCACTTCTCCTCGTTCCCCCTACATCCGACATATATATCCTCTTGGTCAATCTTTCCTCACTCATTCTCTCCATGTGCCCAAACCATTTCAAAACACCCTCTTCTGCTCTCTCAACCACGCTCTTTTTATATCGACACATCTCTCTTACCCTTACGTTCATTACTCGATCAAACCACCTCACACCACACATTGTCATCAAACATCTCATTTCCAGCATATCCATCCTCCTGCGCACAACTCTATCCATAGCCCACGTCTCGCAACCATACAATACTGTTGGAACCACTATTCCTTCAAACATACCCATTTCTGCTTTCCGATATAATGCTCTCGACTTCCACACATTCTTCAAGGCTCCCAGGATTTTCGCCCCCTCCCCCACCCTATGATCCACTTCCACTTCCATGGTTCCATCCGCTGCCACATCCACTCCCAGATATCTAAAACTCTTGCATTTACCTCCCTAACAACCCCATCCATAAACAAATTAAACAACCATGGAGACATCACACACCCCTGCCGCAAACCTACATTCACTTAGAACCAATCACTTTCCTCTCTTCCTACACGTACACATGCCTTACGTCCTCGATAAAAACTTTTCACTGCTTCTAACAACTTGCCTCCCACACCATTAATTCTTAATACCTTCCACAGAGCATCTCTATCAACTCTATCATATGCCTTCTCCAGATCCATAAATGCTACATAGAAATCCATTTGCTTTTCTAAGTATTTCTCACATACACTCTTCAAAGCAAACACCTGATCAACTCATCTTCTACCACTTCTGAAACCACACTGCTCTTCCCAAATCTGATGCTCTGTACATGCCTTCACCCTCTCAATCAATACCCTCCCATATAATTTACCAGGAATACTCAACAAACTTATACCTCTGTAATTTGAGCACTCACTCTTATCCCCTTTACCTTTGTACAATGGCACTATGCACGCATTCCGCTAATCCGCAGGCACCTCACCATGAGTCATACATACATTAAATAACCTTACCAACCAGTCAATAATACAGTCACCCCCTTTTTTAATAAATTCCACTGCAATACCATCCAAACCTGCTGCCTTGCCAGCTTTCATCTTCCGCAAAGCTTTTACTACCTCTTTTCTGTTTACCAAATCATTTTCCCTAACCCTCTCACTCTGCAAACCACCTCGACCAAAACACCCTATATCTGCCACTTTATCATCAAACATATTCAACAAACCTTCAAAATACTCACTCCATCTCCTTCTCACATCACCACTACTTGTTATCACCTCCCCATTTGCGCCCTTCACTGAAGTTCCCATTTGCTCCCTTGTCTTACGCACTTTATTTACCTCCTTCCAGAACATCTTTTTATTCTCCCTAAAATCTAATGATACTCTCTCACCCCAACTCTCGTTTGCGCTCTTTTTCACCTCTTGCACCTTTCTCTTGACCTCCTGTCTCTTATACATCTCCAACTCAATTTCATTTTTTCCCTGCAAAAATCGTCCAAAAGCCTCTCTCTTCTCTTTCACTAATAATCTTACTTCTTCATCCCACCACTCACTACCCTTTCTAATCAACCCACCTCCCACTCTTCTCATGCCACAAGCATCTTTTGCGCAATCCATCACTGATTCCCTAAATACATCCCATTCCTCCCCCACTCCCCTTACTTCCATTGTTCTCACCTTTTTCCATTCTGTACTCAGTCTCTCCTGGTACTTCCTCACACAAGTCTCCTTCCCAAGCTCACTTACTCTCACCACTCTCTTCACCCCAACATTCACTCTTCTTTTCTGAAAACCCATACAAATCTTCACCTTCGCCTCCACAAGATAATGATCAGACATCCCTCCAGTTGCACCTCTCAGCACATTAACATCCAAAAGTCTCTCTTTCGCGCGCCTGTCAATTAACACGTAATCCATACATATATATTTTATGTTATTATTTTGCTTTATCGCTGTCTTCCGCGTTAGCGAGGTAGCGCAAAGAAACAGACGAAAGAATGGCCCAACCCACCCACATACACATGTATATACATACACGTCCACACACGCAAATATACATACTTTACATCTAAACGTATACATATATGAACAAACACAGACATATACATATATACACATGTACATAGTTCATACTGTCTGCCTTTACTTATTTCCATCGCCACCTCGCCACACTTGAAATAACAACCCCCTCCCACCTTATGTTTGCGAAGTAGCGCTATAAAAAGACAACAAAGGCCACATTCTTTCACATTCGGTCACTAGATGTCATGAAATAATGCATCGAAACCACAGCTCCCTTTCCACATCCAGGCTCCACAGACCTTCATATGGTTTAACCTAGACGCTTCACATGCCCTGGTTTAATCCATTGACAGCAAGATGACCTCGGTATACCACATCGTTCCAATTCACTTTATTCCTTGCACGCCTTTTACCCTCCTGCATGTTCAGGCCCCGATCACTCAAAGTCTTTTTCACTCCATCTTTCCACCTCCAAATTGGTCTCCCACCTCTAATCGTTCCCTCCACCTCTGACACATATATCCTCTTGGTCAATCTTTCCTCAGTCATTCTCTCCATGTGAGTAAACCATTTCAAAACACCCTCTTCTGCTCTCTCAACCATACTCTTTTTATTACCACTAATCTCTCTTACCCTATCATTACTTATTTGATGAAACCAGCTCACACCACATATTGTCCTCAAACATCTCATTTCCAGCACATCCACCCTCCTCCGCAAAACTCTATCCATAGCCTACTCCTGGCAACCATATAACATTGTTGGAAGCACTATTCCTTCAAACATACCCATTCTTGCTTTACGAAATAATGTTCTCGACTTCCACACATTCTTCAACGCTCCCAGAACTTTCGGCCCCTCCCCCACCCTATGATTTAATTCCGCTTCCATGGTTCCATCCGCTGCCAGATCCACTCCCAGATATCTAAAACAATTCACTTTCTCCAGTTTTTCTCCATTTAAAGTTACCTCCTAATTGATTTGACCATCAACCCTACTGTACCTAGTAACTTTGTCCTTATTCACATGTACTCTAAGCTTTCTTCTTTCACACACTTTAACAAACTCTGTCACCAGCTTCTGCAGTTTCTCACATGAATCAGACACCAATGATGTATCATCAGCGAACAACAACTGACTCACTTCCCAAGCTCTCATCCACAACAAACTGCAAACCTGCCCCTCTTTCCAAAACTCTTGCATCCACCTCCCTAACAACCACATCCAAAAACAAACTAAACAACTTTGGAGACATCACACACCCATGACGCAAACGTGCATACACTGAACACCAATCGCTTTCCTCTCTTCCTACAGGGCAACATGCCTTTCATCCTCGATAAAAACTTTTCACTGCTTGTAACAACTTGCCTCCCTCCCTATATATTCTTAATACCTTCCACAGAGCATCTCTATCAACTCTATCATATGCCTTTTCCAGATCCATAAATGCTACATACAAATCCATTTGCTTTTTTAAGTATTTCTCATTTACATTCTTCAAAGCAAACACCTGATCCACACATCCTCTACCACTTCTGAAACCACACTGCTCTTCCCCAATCTGATGCTCGCTACCTGCCTTCACCTTCTCAATCAATAACTTCCCATACGATTTCCCAGGAATACTCAACAAACTTATACCTCTGTAATTTGAGCACTCACTTTTATTCCCTTTGCCTTTGTACAATGACATCATGAGTTATACATACAGCATATAACCTTACCAACCAGTCAACAATACAGCCACCCCCTTTTTTAATAAATTCCACTGCAATACCATTCAAACTCGATACCTTGCTGGATTTCATCTTCCGCAAAGCTTATACTACCTCTTTTCTGATTACCAAACCATTTTCCCTAACCCTCTCACTTTGCACACCACCTCTACCAAAACACCCTATATCTGCCACTCTATCATCAAACACATTCAACAAACCTTCAAAATACTCACTCCATCTCCTTCTCACATCACCACTACTTGTTATCACCTCCCCTTTAGCCCCCTTCACTGAAGTTCCCATTTGCTCGCTTGTCTTACTAAACTTTATTTACCCCCTTCCAAAACATCTTTTTATTCTCCCTAAAATTTAATGATACTCTCTCCCCAACTCTCATTTGCCCTCTTTTTCACCTCTTGCACCTTTCTCTTACACATCTCCCACTCATTTGCATTTTTTCGTTTCAAAAATCGTCCAAATGTCTCTCTCTTCTCTTTCACTAATAATCGTACTTTTTCATCCCACTACTCACTACCCTTTCTAATAAACCCACCTACCACGCTTCTCATGCCACAACCATCTATTGCGCAAGCAATCACTGTTTCCCTAAATACATCCCATTCCTCCACCAATCCCCTTACCTCCTTTGTTCTCACCTTTTTCCATTCGTTACTCAGTCTCTCCTGGCACTTCCTCACACAAGTCTCCTTCCCAAGCTCACTTACTCTCACCACCCTCTTCACCCCAACATTTTCTCTTCTTTTCTAAAAACCCATACAAATCTTCACCTTCGCCTCCTCAAGAGAATGATCAGACATCCCTCAAGTTGCACCTCTCAGCACATTAACATCCAAAAGTCTCTCTTTCGCGCGCCTATCAATTAACACGTAATCCAATAACGAACTCTGGCCATCTCTCCTACTCACATACGTATACTTATGTATATCTCGCTTTTTAAACCAGGTATTCCCAAACACCAATCTTTTTTCAGAACATAAATATACAAGCTCTTCACCATTTCAATTTACAACACTGAACACCTCATGTATACCAGTTATTCCCTCAACTGCCACATTACTCACCTTTGCATTTAAATCATCCATTACTATGACCCGGTCTTGTGCATGAAAACCTCTCACACACTCATTCAGCTGCTCTCAAAACACTTGCCTCTCATGATCTTTCTTCTCATGCACCGGTGCATATGCACCTGGGTATGAGAAGAATGATCATGAAAGGCCTGTGTTTTGGGAGGAGCTGAGTGAGTATGTTACTAGTTTTCATGGACGAGTCTGGGTTATAATGATGGTTGATATGAATGCAAAGGTGAGTAATGTGGCAGTTGAGGGAATAATTGGTGTACATGGGGTATTCAGTGTGTTGTAAATGGAAATGGTGAAGAGCTTGTAGATTTATATGCTGAAAATGGACCGGTGATTGGGAATACCTGTTTTAAAAAGAGATATATACGTAAATACAGGTATGTAAGTAGGAGAGATGGCCAGAGAGCGATATTGGATTACGTATTAATTGATAGGCGAGCTAAAGAGAGAATTTTGGATGTTAATGTGCTGAGAGGTGCAACTGGAGGAATGTCTGATCGTTATATTGTGGAGGCGAAGGTGAAGATTTGTAGAGGTTTTTAGAAAAGAAGACAGAATGTTATGGTGGGGAGAGTGTTGAGAGTAAGTGAGCCTGGGAAGGAGACTTATGTGAGGAGGTGCCAGGAGAGTAGAAAATGGAAAAAGGTGATAACAAAGGACGTAAGGGGAGTGGTAGAAGAATGGAATGTATTTAGGGAAGCAGGGATGGCTTTTGCAAAAGATGCTTGTGGCGTGAGAAGCGTGGGAGGTGGGCAGCTTCGAAAAGATAGTAAGTGGTGGGATGAGGTAGAAATTGTATTACCGAAATAGAAGAGAGAGGCATATGGATGATTTTTCAACGGAAATAATGCAAATGACTGGGAGATGTATAAAGGAATAAGGCAGGAGGTCATGAGAAAGGTGCAAGATGCGAAAAATACGGCAAATTAGAGTTGGGGTGAGGGAGTATCATTAAATTTTAGGGAGAACAAAAAGATATTTTGGAATGAGGTAGATGAAGTGCTTAAGACAGGGCAACAAATAGGAACATCAGTGGAGGGGGCTAATTGGGAGGTGATAACAAGTAGTGGTGATGTGAGAAGCAGAAGGAGTGAGTATTTTGAAGGTTTGTTGAATGTGTTTGATGATAGAGTGGCAGATATACCCTGTTTTGGTCGAGGTGAAGTGCAAAGTGAGAGGGGTTAGGGAAAGTGATTTGGTAAACAGAGATGAGGTAATAGAAGCTCTGCGGAAGATAAAAGCCAGTAAGGCAGTGGGTTTGGATGGTATTGTAGCGGAATTTATTCAAAATGGGGGAGACTGTATTGTTGAGTGATTGGTCAGGTTATATAATGTATGCATGACTTATGGGGAGGTGCCTGAGGATTGGCGGAATGCGTGCATAGCGACATTTTACAAAGGCAAAGGGGATATCTTCACATGCCCTGGTTCAATCCATTGACAGCAAGTCGACCCCGGTATACCACATCGTTAAAATTCACTCCATTCCTTGCACGCATTTCACCCTCCTGCATGTTCAGGCCCCGATCACTCAAAATCTTTTTCACTCCATATTTCCACCTCCAATTTGGTCTCCCACTTCTCCTCGTTCCCTCCACCTCCGACACATATATCCTCTTGGTCAATCTTTCCTCACTCATTCTCTCCATGTGCCCAAACCATTTCAAAACACCCTCTTCTGCTCTCTCGACCACGCTCTTTTTATTTCCACACATCTCTCTTACCCTTACATTACTTACTCGATCAAACCACCTCACAGCACACATTGTCCTCAAACATCTCATTTCCAGCACATCCACCAGCTTGCGCACGCCTCGCAACCATACAACATTGTTAGAACCACTATAAATACAAACATACACATTTTTGCTTTCCGAGATAATGTTATCGACTTCCACACATTCTTCAAGGCTCCCAGGATTTTCCCCCCCTCCCCCACCGTATGATTCACTTCCGCTTCCATGGTCCCATCCGCTGCCAGATCCACTCCCAGATATCTAAAACACTTTACTTCCTCCAGTTTTTCTCCATTCAAACTTACCTCCCAATTGACTTGACCCTCAACCCTACTGTACTTAATAACCTTGCTGTTATTCACATTTACTCTTAACTTTCTTCTTTCACACACTTTACCAAACTCAGTCACCAGCTTCTGCAGTTTCTCACATGAATCAGCCACCAGCGCTGTATCATCAGCGAACAAGAACTGACTCACTTCCCAAGCTCTCTCATCCACAACAGACTTAATACTTGCCCCTCTTTCCAAAACACTTGCATTCACCTCCCTAACAATCCCATCCATAAACAAATTAATCAACCATGGAGACATCACACACCCCTGCCGCAAACCTACATTCACTGAGAACCAATCACTTTCCTCTCTTCCTACACGTACACATGCCTTGCATCCTCGATAAAAACTTTTCACTGCTTCTCACAACTTGCTACCCACACCATATATTCTTAATACCTTCCACAGAGCATCTCTATCAACTCTATCATATGCCTTCTCCAGATCCATAAATGCTACATACAAATCCATTTGCTTTTCTAAGTATTTCTCACATACATTCTTCAAAGCAAACACCTGATCCACACATCCACCACCACTTCTGAAACCACACTGCTCTTCCCCAATCTGATGCTATGTACATGCCTTCACCCTCTCAATCTATACCCTCCCATATAATTTACCATTAATGCTCAAAAAATTTATACCTCTGTAATTTGAGCACTCACTCTTAGCCCCTTTGCCTTTGTATAATGGCACTATGCACACATTCCGCCAATCCTCAGGCACCTCACCATGAGTCATAAATACATTAAATAACCTTACCAACCAGTCAGCAATACAGTCACCCCCTTTTTTAATAAATTCCACTGCAATACCATCTAAACCTGCTGCCTTACCGGCTTCATCTTCCGCAAAGCTTTTACTACCTCTTCTCTGTTTACCTAATCATTTTCCCCAACCCTCTCACTTTCCACACCACCTCGACCAAGACAACCTATATCTGCCACTCTATCATCAAACACATTCAACAAACCTTCAAAATACTCACTCCATCTCCTTCTCACATCACCACTACTTGTTATCACCTCCCCATTAGCACCCTTCACTGAAGTGACCATTTGCTCCCTTGTCTTACGCACTTTATTTACCTCCTTCCAGAACATCTTTTTATTCTCCCTAAAATTTAATGATACCCTCTCACCCCAACTCTCATTTGCCCTCTTTTTCACCTCTTGCACCTTTCTCTCGACCTCCTGTCTCTTTCTTTTATACATCTCCCACTCAACTGCATTTTTTCCCTGCAAAAATCGTCCAAATGCCTCTCTCTTCTCTTTCACTAATAATCTTATCTCTTCATCCCACCACTCCCAACCCTTTCTAATCAACCCACCTCCCACGCTTCTCATGCCACAAGCATCTTTTGCGCAATCCATCACTGATTCCCTAAATATATCCCATTCCTCCCCCAAACCCCTTACTTCCATTGTTCTCACCTTTTTCCATTCTGTACTCAGTCTCTCCTGGTACTTCCTCACAAAACTCTCCTTCCCAAGCTCACTTACTCTCAACACCCTCTTCACCCCCACGTTTACTCTTCTTTTATGAAAACCCATACAAATCTTCATCTTAGCCTCCACAAGATAATGATCATACATCCCTCCAGTTGCACTTCTCAGCACATTTACATATATACATGTATATATATAAATATATATATATATATATATATATATATATATATATATATATATATATATATATATATATATATATATATATATATATATATATATATATGTATATATATATATATATATATATATATATATATATATATCTATATATATATATATATATATATATATATATATATATATATATATATATATATATATATATATATATACATACATATATATATATATATATATATATATATATATATATATATATATATATATATATATATATATATATATATATATATATATTA
The DNA here is from genome assembly GCF_036320965.1 of Panulirus ornatus. Classification (NCBI taxonomy): domain Eukaryota; kingdom Metazoa; phylum Arthropoda; class Malacostraca; order Decapoda; family Palinuridae; genus Panulirus; species Panulirus ornatus. The sequence continues at coordinate 10,890,899 of NC_092241.1, forward strand.
TTTTTTTTTTTTTATTATACTTTGTCGCTGTCTCCCGCGTTTGCGAGGTAGCGCAAGGAAACAGACGAAAGAAATGGCCCCCCCCCCCCCCATACACACGTACATACACACGTCCACACACGCAAATATACATACCTACACAGCTTTCCATGGTTTACCCCAGACGCTTCACATGCCTTGATTCAGTCCACTGACAGCACGTCAACCCCTGTATACCACATCGCTCCAATTCACTCTATTCCTTGCCCTCCTTTCACCCTCCTGCATGTTCAGGCCCCGATCACACAAAATCTTTTTCACTCCATCTTTCCACCTCCAATTTGGTCTCCCTCTTCTCCTCGTTCCCTCCACCTCCGACACATATATCCTCTTGGTCAATCTTTCCTCACTCATTCTCTCCATGTGCCCAAACCATTTCAAAACACCCTCTTCTGCTCTCTCAACCACGCTCTTTTTATTTCCACACATCTCTCTTACCCTTACGTTACTTACTCGATCAAACCACCTCACACCACACATTGTCCTCAAACATCTCATTTCCAGCACATCCATCCTCCTGCGCACAACTCTATCCATAGCCCACGCCTCGCAACCATACAACATTGTCGGAACCACTATTCCTTCAAACATACCCATTTTTGCTTTCCGAGATAATGTTCTCGACTCCCACACATTTTTCAAGGCTCCCAAAATTTTCGCCCCCTCCCCCACCCTATGATCCACTTCCGCTTCCATGGTTCCATCCGCTGACAGATCCACTCCCAGATATCTAAAACACTTCACTTCCTCCAGTTTTTCTCCATTCAAACTCACCTCCCAATTGACTTGACCCTCCACCCTACTGTACCTAATAACCTTGCTCTTATTCACATTTATATATATATATATATATATATATATATATATATATATATATATATATATATATAAATATATATATATTGGGGTGCCTAAATGTGTATGGATGTAACCAAGATGTGAAAAAAGGAGAGATAGGTAGTATGTTTGAGGAAAGGAACCTGGATGTTTTCGCTGTGAGTGAAACGAAGCTAAAGGGTAAAAGGGAAGAGTGGTTTGGGAATGTCTTGGGAGTAAAGTCAGGGGTTAGTGAGAGGACAAGAGCAAGGGAAGGAGTAGCAGTACTCCTGAAACAGGATTTGTGGAAGTATGTGATAGAATGTAAGAAAGCAAATTCTCGATTAATATGGGTAAAACTGAAAGTTGATGGAGAGAGATGGGTGATTATTGGTGCATATGCACCTGGGCATGAGAAGAAAGATCATGAGAGGCAAGTGTTTTGGGAGTAGCTGAATGAGTGTGTTAGTGGTTTTGATGCACGAGACCGGGTTATAGTGTTGGGTGATTTGAATGCAAAGGTGAGTAATGTGGCAGTTGAGGGAATAATTGGTATACATGGGGTGTTCAGTGTTGTAAACGGAAATGGTGAAGAGCTTGTAGATTTATGTGTTGAAAAAGGACTGATGATTGGGAATACCTGGTTTAAAAAGCGAGATATACATAAGTATACTTATGTAAGTAGGAGAGATGGCCAGAGAGCGTTATTGGATTACGTGTTAATTGACAGGCGCGCGAAAGAGAGACTTTTGGATGTTAATGTGCTGAGAGGTGCAACTGGAGGGATGTCTGATCATTATCTTGTGGAGGCGAAGGTGAAGATTTGTATGGGTTTTCAGAAAAGAAGAGTGAATGTTGGGGTGAAGAGGGTGGTGAGAGTAAGTGAGCTTGGGAAGGAAACTTGTGTGAGGAAGTACCAGGAGAGACTGAGTACAGAATGGAAAAAGGTGAGAACAATGGAAGTAAGGGGAGTGGGGGAGGAATGGGATGTATTTAGGGAATCAGTGATGGATTGCGCAAAAGATGCTTGTGGCATGAGAAGAGTGGGAGGTAGGTTGATTAGAAAGGGTAGTGAGTGGTGGGATGAAGAAGTAAGAGTATTAGTGAAAGAGAAGAGAGAGGCATTTCGACGATTTTTGCAGGGAAAAAATGCAATTGAGTGGGACACGTATAAAAGAAATAGACAGGAAGTCAAGAGAAAGGTGCAAGAGGTGAAAAAAAGGGCAAATGAGAGTTGGGGTGAGAGAGTATCATTAAATTTTAGGGATAATAAAAAGATGTTCTGGAAGGAGGTAAATAAAGTGCGTAAGACAAGGGAGCAAATGGGAACTTCAGTGAAGGGCGCAAATGATAACAAGTAGTGGTGATGTGAGAAGGAGATGGAGTGAGTATTTTGAAGGTTTGTTGAATGTGTTTGATGATAGAGTGGCAGATATAGTGTGTTTTGGTCGAGGTGGTGTGCAAAGTGCGAGGGTTAGGGAAAATGAGTTGGTAAAGAGAAAAGAGGTAGTAAAAGCTTTGCGGATGATGAAAGCCGGCAAGGCAGCAGGTTTGGATGTTATTGCAGTGGAATTTATTAAAAAAGGGGGTGACTGTATTGTTGACTGGTTGGTAAGGTTATTTAATGTATGTATGACTCATGGTGAGGTGCCTGAGGATTGGCGGAATGCGTGCATAGTGCCATTGTACAAAGGCAAATGGGATAAGAGTGAGTGCTCAAATTACAGAGGTATAAGTTTGTTGAGTATTCCTGGCAAATTATATGGGAGGGTATTGATTGAGAGGGTGAAGGCATGTACAGAGCATCAGATTGGGGAAGAGCAGTGTGGTTTCAGAAGTGGTAGAGGATGTGTGGATCAGGTGTTTGCTTTGAAGAATGTATGTGAGAAATACTTAGAAAAGCAAATGGATTTGTATGTAGCATTTATGGATCTGGAGAAGGCATATGATAGAGTTGATAGATATGCTCTGTGGAAGGTATTAAGAATATATGGTGTGGGAGGCAAGTTGTTAGAAGCAGTGAAAAGTTTTTATCGAGGATGTAAGGCATGCGTACGTGTAGGAAGAGAGGAAAGTGATTGGTTCTCAGTGAATGTAGGTTTTCGGTAGGGGTGTGTGATGTCTCTATGGTTGTTTAATATGTTTATGGATGGGGTTGTTAGGGAGGTGAATGCAAGAGTTTTGGAAACATTGGCAAGTATGAAGTCTGTTGGGGATGAGAGAGCTTGGGAAGTGAGTCAGTTGTTGTTCGCTGATGATACAGCGCTGGTGGCTGATTCATGTGAGAAACTGCAGAAGCTGGTGACTGAGTTTAGTAAAGTGTGTGAAAGAAGAAAGTTTAGAGTAAATGTGAATAAGAGCAAGGTTATTAGGTACAGTAGGGTTGAGGGTCAAGTCAATTGGGAGGTGAGTTTGAATGGAGAAAAACTGGAGGAAGTGAAGTGTTTTAGATATCTGGGAGTGGATCTGGCAGCGGATGGAACCATGGAAGCGGAAGTGGATCATAGGGTGGGGAAGGGGGCGAAAATTCTGGGGGCCTTGAAGAATGTGTGGAAGTCGAGAACATTATCTCGGAAAGGAAAAATGGGTATGTTTGAAGGAATAGTGGTTCCAACAATGTTGTATGGTTGCGAGGCGTGGACTATGGATAGAGTTGTGCGCAGGAGGATGGATGTGCTGGAAATGAGATGTTTGAGGACAATGTGTGGTGTGAGGTGGTTTGATCGAGTAAGTAACGTAAGGGTAAGGGAGATGTGTGGAAATAAAGACAGCGTGGTTGAGAGAGCAGAAGAGGTGTGTTTTGAAATGGTTTGGTCACATGGAGAGAATGAGTGAGGAAAGATTGACCAAGAGGATATATGTGTCGGAGGTGGAGGGAACGAGGAGAAGAGGGAGACCAAATTGGAGGTGGAAAGATGGAGTGAAAAAGATTTTGTGTGATCGGGGCCTGAACATGCAGGAGGGTTAAAGGAGGGCAAAGAATAGAGTGAATTGGAGCGATGTGGTATACCGGGGTTGACGTGCTGTCAGTGGATTGAATCAAGGCATGTGTATGGGGGTGGGTTGGGCCATTTCTTTCGTCTGTTTCTTTGCGCTACGTCGCAAACGCGGGAGACATCGACAAAGCAAAAAAAAAAAAAAAAAAAAAAAAAAATATATATATATATATATATATATATATATATATATATATATATATATATATATATATATATATATATATATTCTCGATTAATATGGGTAAAACTGAAAGTTGATGGAGAGAGTTGGGTGATAAATGGTGCATATGCACCTGGGCATGAGAAAAAAGATCATGAGAGACAAGTGTTTTGGGAACAGCTGAATGAGTGTGTGAGAGGTTTTCATGCACAAGACCGGGTCATAGTAATGGATGATTTAAATGCAAAGGTGAGTAATGTGGCAGTTGAGGGAATAACTGATATACATGTGGTGTTCAGTGTTGTAAATTGAAATGGTGAAGAGCTTGTATATTTATGTTCTGAAAAATGATTGGTGATTGGGAATACCTGGTTTAAAAAGCGAGATATACATAAGTATACGTATGTGAGTAGGAGAGATGGCCAGAGTTCGTTATTGGATTACGTGTTAATTGATAGGCGCGCGAAAGAGAGACTTTTGGATGTTAATGTGTTGAGAGGTGCAACTTGAGGAATGTCTGATCATTCTCTTGAGGAGGCGAAGGTGAAGATTTGTATGGGTTTTCAGAAAAGAAGAGAGAATGTTGGGGTGAAGAGAGTGGTGAGAGTAAGTGAGCTTGGAAGGAGACTTGTGTGAGGAAGTGCCAGGAGAGACTGAGTAACGAATGGAAAAAGGTGAGAACAAAGGAGGTAAGGGGATTGGTGGAGGAATGGGATATACTTAGGGAAACAGTGATTGCTTGCGCAATAGATGGTTGTGCATGAGAAGCGTGGTAGGTGGGTTTATTAGAAAGGGTAGTGAGTAGTGGGATGAAAAAGTACGATTATTAGTGAAAGAGAAGAGAGAGACATTTGGACGATTTTTGAAACGAAAAAATGCAAATGAGTGGGAGATGTGTAAGAGAAAGGTGCAAGAGGTGAAAAAGAGGGCAAATGAGAGTTGGGGAGAGAGAGTATCATTAAATTTTAGGGAGAATAAAAAGCTGTTTTGGAAGCGGGTAAATAAAGTTTAGTAAGACAAGCGAGCAAATGCGAACTTCAGTGAAGGGGGCTAAAGGGGAGGTGATAACAAGTAGTGGTGATGTGAGAAGTGGTTAGTGGTTTTGATGCACGAGACCGGGTTATAGTGATGGGTGATTTGAATTGAAAGGTAAGTAATGTGGCAGTTGAGGGAATAATTGGTATACATGGGGTGTTCAGTGCTGTAAGTGGAAATGGTGAAGAGCTTTTAGATTTATGTGATGAAAAAGGACTGGTGATTGGGAATACCTGGTTTAAAAAGCGAGATTTACATAAGTATACGTTTGTAAGTAGTAGAGATGGCCAGAGAGCGTTATTAGATTACGTGTTAATTGACAGGCGCGCGAAAGAGAGACTTTGGATGTTAATGTGCAGAGAGGTGCAACTGAAGGGATGTCTGATCATTATCTTGAGGAGGCTAAGATGAAGATTTGTATAGGTTTTCAGAAAAGAAGAGTGAATGTTGGGGTGAAGAGGGTGGTGAGCGTAAGTGAGCTTGGGAAGTAGACTTGTGTGAGGAAGTACCAGGAGAGACTGAGTACTGAATGGAAAAAGGTGAGAACAATGGAAGTAAGGGGAGTGGGGGAGGAATGGGATGTATTTAGGGAATCAGTGATGGATTGCGCAAAAGATGCTTGTGGCATGAGAAGAGTGGGAGGTGGGATGATTAGAAAGGGTAGTGAGTGGTGGGATGAAGAAGTAAGATTATTAGTGAAAGAGAAGATAGAGGCATTTGGACGATTTTTGCAGGGAAAAAATGCAATTGAGTGGGAGATGTATAAAAGAAAGAGACAGGAGGTCAAGAGAAAGGTGCAAGAGGTGAAAAAGAGGGCAAATGAGAGTTTGGGTAAGAGAGTATCATTAAATTTTAGGGAGAATAAAAAGATGTTCTGGAAGGAGGTAAATAAAGTGCGTAAGACAAGGGAGCAAATGGGAACTTCAGTGAAGGGCGTAAATGGGGAGGTGATAACAAGTAGTGGTGATATGAAAAGGAGATGGATTGAGTATTTTGAAGGTTTGTTGAATGTGTTTGATGATAGAGTGGCAGATATAGGGTGTTTTGGTCGAGGTGGTGTGCAAAGTGAGAGGGTTAGGGAGAATGATTTGGTAAACAGAGAAGAGGTAGCAAAAGCTTTGCGGAAGATGAAAGCCGGCAAGGCAGCAGGTTTGGATGGTATTGCAGTGGAATTTATTAAAAAAGGGGGTGACTGTATTGTTGACTGGTTGGTAAGGTTATTCAATGTATGTATTATTCATGGTGAGGTGCCTGAGTATTGGCGGAATGCGTGCATAGTGCCATTGTACAAAGTGAAAGGGTATAAGAGTGAGTGCTCAAATTACAGAGGTATAAGTTTGTTGAGTTTTCCTGGTAAATTATATGGGAGGGTATTGATTGAGAGGGTGAAAGCATGTACAGAGCATCAGATTGGGGAAGAGCAGTGTGGTTTCAGAAGTGGTAGAGGATGTGTGGATCAGGTGTTTGCTTTGAAGAATGTATGTGAGAAATACTTAGAAAAGCAAATGGATTTGTATGTAGCATTTATGGATCTGGAGAAGGCATATGATAGAGTTGATAGAGATGCTCTGTGGAAGGTATTAAGAATATATGGTGTGGGAGGCAAGTTGTTAGAAGCAGTGAAAACTTTTTATCGAGGATGTAAGGCATGTGTACGTGTAGGAAGAGAGGAAAGTGATTGGTTCTCAGTGAATGTAGGTTTGCGGCAGGGGTGTGTGATGTCTCCATGGTTGTTTAATTTGTTTATGGATGGGGTTGTTAGGGAGGTGAATGCAAGAGTTTTGGAAAGAGGGGCAAGTATGAAGTCTGTTGTGAATGAGAGAGCTTGGGAAGTGAGTCAGTTGTTGTTCGCTGGTGATACATCGCTGGTGGCTGATTCATTTGAGAAACTGTAGAAGCTGGTGACTGAGTTTGGTAAAGTATGTGAAAGAAGAAAGTCAAGAGTAAATGTGAATACGAGCAATGTTATTAGGTACAGTAGGGTTGAGGGTCAAGTCAACTGGGAGGTAAGTTTGAATGGAGAAAAACTGGAGGAAGTGAAGTGTTTTAGATATCTGGGAGTGGATGTGGCAGCGTATGGAACCATGGAAGCGGAAGTAAATCATAGGGTGGGGTAGGGGGGCGAAAATCCTGGGAGCCTTGAAGAATGTATGGAAGTCGAGAACATTATCTCGGAAAGCAAAAATGGGTATGTTTGAAGGAATAGTGGTTCCAACAGTGTTGTATGGTTGCTAGGCGTGGGGTATGGGTACAGTTGTGCGTAGGAGGGTGGATGTGCTGGAAATGAGATGTTTGAGGACAATGTGTGGTGTGAGGTGGTTTGATCGAGTAAGTAATCGTAAGGGTAAGAGAGATGTGTGGAAATAAAAAGAGCGTTGTTGAGGGAGCAGAAGAGGGTGTTTTGAAATGGTTTGGGCACATGGAGGGAATGAGTGAGGAAAGATTGACCAAGAGGATATATATATCGGAGGTGGAGGGAACGAGGAGAAGTGGGAGACCAAATTGGAGGTGGAAAGATGGAGTGAAAAAGATTTTGTATGATCGGGGCCTGAACATGTAGGAGGGTGAAAGGGGGGCAAGGAATAGAGTGAATTGGATCGATGTGGTATACCGGGGTTGACATGCTGTCAGTGGATTGAATCAGGGCATGTGAAGCGTCTGGGGTAAACCATGGAAAGTTGTGTGGGGCCTGGATGTGGAAAGGGAGCTGTGGTTTCGGGCATTATTGCGTGGCAGCTAGAGACTGAGTGTGAACGAATGGTGCCTTCGTTGTCTTTCCCTAGTGCTACCTCGCACACATGAGGGGGGAGGGGGATGGTATTCCAGGTGTTGCGAGGTGGCGATGAGAGTGAATGGGGGCAGACAGTGTGAATTGTGTGCATGGGTATATATGTATGTGTCTGTGTATGTATATATATGTGTACATTGAGATGTATAGGTATGTATATTTGCGTGTGTGGACGTGTCTGTGTGTGTATACATCGAGTATGTGTGTGGGTTGGCCATTTCTTTCGTCTGTTTCCTTGCGATACCTCGCAAACGGGGGAGACAGCGAGAAAGCAAAATAGATAAATAAATATATATATATATATATATATATATATATATATATATATATATATATATATATATATATATATATATATATATATATATATATATATATATATATATATATATATATATATATATATATATATATGTATATATATATTTACTTTTCACTACTTCTAACAACTTGCCTCCCACACCATATATTCTTAATACCTTCCACAGAGCATCTCTATCAACTCTATCATATGCCTTCTCCAGATCCATAAATGCTACATACAAATCCATTTGCTTTTCTAAGTATTTCTCACATACATTCTTCAAAGCAAACACCTGATCCACACATCCTCTACCACTTCTGAAACCACACTGCTCTTCCCCAATCTGATGCTCTGTACATGCCTTCACCCTCTCAATCAATATCCTCCCATATAATTTACCAGGAATACTCAACAAACTTATACCTCTGTAATTTGAGCACTCACTCTTATCCCCTTTGCCTTTGTACAATGGCACTATGAACGCATTCCGCCAACTTACCAACCAGTCAACAATACAGTCACCCCCTTTTTTAATAAATTCCACTGTAATACCATCCAAACCTGCTGCCTTGCCGGCTTTCATCTTCCGCAAACCTCTTCTCTGTTTACCAAATCATTTTCCCTAACCCTCTCACTTTGCACACCACCTCGACCAAAACACCCTATATCTGCCACTCAATCATCAAACACATTCAAAAAAGTTTTTATCGAGGATGTAAGGCATTTGTACGTGTAGGAAGAGAGGAAAGTGATTGGTTCTCAGTGAATGTAGGTTTGCGGCAGGGGTGTGTGACGTCTCCATTGTTGTTTAATTTGTTTATGGATGGGGTTGTTAATGACGTGAATGCAAGAGTTTTGGAAAGAGGGGCAAGAATGAAGTCTGTTGGGGATGAGAGAGCTTGGGAAGTGAATCAGTTGTTCGCTGATGTTACAGCGCTGGTGGCTGATTCATGTGAGAAACTGCAGAAGCTGGTGACTGAGTTTGGTAAAGTGTGTGAAAGAGGAAAGTTAAGAGTAAATGTGAATAAGAGCAAGGTTATTAGGTACAGTAGGGTTGAGGGTCAAGTCAATTGGGAGGTGAGTTTGAATGGAGAAAAACTGGAGGAAGTGAAGTGTTTTAGATATCTGGGAGTGGATGTGGCAGCGTATGGAACCATGGAAGCGGAAGTGGATCATAGGGTGGGGGAGGGGGCGAAAATTCTGGGAGCCTTGAAGAATGTGTGGAAGTCGAGAACATTATCTCGAAAAGCAAAAATGGGTATGTTTGAAGGAATAGTGTTTCCAACAATGTTGTAGGGTTGCGAGGTGTGAGCTATGGATAGAGTTGTGCGCAGGAGGATGGATGTGCTGGAAATGAGAGTTTGAGGATAATGTGTGGTGTGAGGTGGTTTGATCGAGTAAGTAACGTAAGGGTAAGAGAGATGTGTGGAAATAAAAAGAGCGTGGTTGAGAGAGCAGAAGAGGGTGTTTTGAAATGGTTCGGGCACATGGAGAGAATGAGTGAGGAAAGATTGACCAAGGGAATATATGTGTCGGAGGTGGAGGGAACGAGGAGAAGAGGGAGACCAAATTGGAGGTGAAAAGATGGAGTGAAAAAGATTTTGTGTGATCGGGGCCTGAACATGCAGGAGGGTGAAAGGAGGGCAAGGAATAGAGTGAATTGGAGCGATGTGGTATACCGGGGTTGACGTGCTGTCAGTGGATTGAATCAAGGCATGTGAAGCGTCTGGGGTAAACAATGGAAAGCTGTGTAGGTATGTATATTTGCGTGTGTGGACTTATGTATATACATGTGTATGGGGGTGGGTTGGGCCATTTCTTTCGTCTGTTTCCTTGCGCTACCTCGCAAACGCAGGAGACAGCGACAAAGCAAAAAAAAAAAAAAAAATATATATATATATTTATATATATAAATATATATATATATATATATATATATATATATATATATATATAATATATATATATATATATATATATATATATATATATATATATATATATATATATATATATATATATATATATATATATATATATATATATATATATATATATATATATATATATATATATATATATATATATATATATATATATATATATATATATATATATATATATATATATATATATATATATATATATATATATATATATAAAAGGGAAACAGAAGAAGAAGTCACGAGGGGAGTGCTCATCCTTCTCGAAGCCTCAGATAGTGGTGTCTAAATGTCTGTGGATGTAACCTAGATGTGAAAAAAGGTGAGATAGGTAGTAAGTTTCAGGTAAGGAACCTGGATGTTTTGGCTCTGAGTGAAACGAAGCTCAAGGGTAAAGGGGAAGAGTTGTTTGGGGATGTCATGCGAGTAAAGTTAGGGGTTAGTGAGAGGGCAAGAGCAATGGAAGGAGTAGCACTACTCCTGAAGCAGGAGTTGTGGGGAGTATGTGATTGAAAGTAAGAAAGTAAATTCTAGATTAATATGGTTAATACTATAAGTTGATGGAGAGAGATGGATGATTATTGGTGCATTTCCACCTGGGAATGAGAAGAAAGATCATGAGAGGCAAGTGTTTTGGAAGCATCTGGTTTTGATGCAAGAGACCGGGTTATAGTAATGGGTGATTTGAATGCGAAGGTGAGTAATGTGGCAGTTGAGGGAATTATTGGTATACATGAGGTGCTCAATGTTGTAAATGGAAATGGTGAAGATCTTGTAGATTTATGTGCTGAAAAAGGAATGGTGATTGTGAATACCTGGTTTAAAAAGCGAGAAATATATAAGTATACGTATGTAAGTGTGAGAGATGGCCAGAGAGCGTTATTGGATTATGTGTTAATTGACAGGCGCGCGAAAGAGAGACTTTTGAATGTTTATGTGCAGAGAGGTGCAACTAGAGGGATGTCTGATCATTATCTTGTGGAGGCGAAGGTGAAGATTTGTAGGGGTTTTCAGAAAAGAAGAGAGAATATTGGGGTGAAGAGGATGGAGAGTAAGTGAGCTTGGGAAGGAGACTTGTGTGAGGAAGTACCAGGAGAGACTGAGTACAGAAGGGAAAAAGGTGGGAACAAAGGAATTAAGGGGAATGGGGGAGGAATGGGATGTATTTAGGGAATCAGTGATGGCTTGCGCAAAAGATGCTTCTGGCATGAGACGCGTGGGAGGTAGGTTGATTAGAAAGGGTAGTGAGTGGTGGGATGAAGAAGTAAGATTATTAGTGAAAGAGAAGAGAGAGGCATTTGGACGATATTTGAGGGGAAAAAATGTAAATGAGTAGGAGATGTATAGAAGAAAGAGGAAGGAGGTCAAGAGAAAGGTGCAAGAGTTGAAAAAGAGGGCAAATGAGAGTTGGGGTGAGAGGGTATCACTAAATTTTAGGGAGAATAAGATGTTCTGGAAGGATATAAATAAAGTGCGTAAGACAAGGGAGCAAGTGGGAACTTCAGTGAAGGGGGCTAATGTGGAGGTGATAACAAGTAGTGGTGATGTGAGAAGGAGAGGGAGTAAGTATTTTGAAGGTTTGTTGAATGTGTTCGATGATAGAGTGGCAGATATAGGGTGTTTTGGTCGAGGTGGTGTGCAAAGTGAGAGGGTTAGGTAAAATGATTTGGTAAACAGAGAAGAGGTAGTAAAAGCTTTGCGGAAGATGAAATATATATATATATATATATATATATATATATATATATATATATATATATATATATATATATATATATATATATATATATATATATATATATATATATATATATATATATATATATATATATATGTAAATAAATATATATATATATATATATATATATATATATATATATATATATATATATATATATATATATATATATATATATTTATTTATTTTTTTTATTATACTTTGTCGCTGTCTCCCGCGTTTGCGAGGTAGCGCAAGGAAACAGACGAAAGAAATGGCCCAACCCCCCCCATACACATGTATATACATACGTCCACACACGCAAATATACATACCTACACAGCTTTCCATGGTTTACCCCAGACGCTTCACATGCCTTGATTCAATCCACTGACAGCACGTCAACCCCGGTATACCACATCGCTCCAATTCACTCTATTCCTTGCCCTCCTTTCACCCTCCTGCATGTTCAGGCCCCGATCACACAAAATCTTTTTCACTCCATCTTTCCACCTCCAATTTGGTCTCCCTCTTCTCCTCGTTCCCTCCACCTCCGACACATATATCCTCTTGGTCAATCTTTCCTCACTCATTCTCTCCATGTGCCCAAACCACTTCAAAACACCCTCTTCTGCTCTCTCAACCACGCTCTTTTTATTTCCACACATCTCTCTTACCCTTACGTTACTCACTCGATCAAACCACCTCACACCACACATTGTCCTCAAACATCTCATTTCCAGCACATCCATCCTCCTGCGCACAACTCTATCCATAGCCCACGCCTCGCAACCATACAACATTGTTGGAACCACTATTCCTTCAAACATACCCATTTTTGCTTTCCGAGATAATGTTCTCGACTTCCACACATTCTTCAAGGCCCCCAGAATTTTCGCCCCCTCCCCCACCCTATGATCCACTTCCGCTTCCATGGTTCCATCCGCTGCCAGATCCACTCCCAGATATCTAAAACACTTCACTTCCTCCAGTTTTTCTCCATTCAAACTCACCTCCCAATTGACTTGACCCTCAACCCTACTGTACCTAATAACCTTGCTCTTATTCACATTTACTCTTAACTTTCTTCTTCCACACACTTTACCAAACTCAGTCACCAGCTTCTGCAGTTTCTCACATGAATCAGCCACCAGCGCTGTATCATCAGCGAACAACAACTGACTCACTTCCCAAGCTCTCTCATCCCCAACAGACTTCATACTTGCCCCTCTTTCCAAAACTCTTGCATTTACCTCCCTAACAACCCCATCCATAAACAAATTAAACAACCATGGAGACATCACACACCCCTGCCGCAAACCTACATTCACTGAGAACCAATCACTTTCCTCTCTTCCTACACGTACACATGCCTTACATCCTCGATAAAAACTTTTCACTGCTTCTAACAACTTTCCTCCCACACCATATATTCTTAATACCTTCCACAGAGCATCTCTATCAACTCTATCATATGCCTTCTCCAGATCCATAAATGCTACATACAAATCCATTTGCTTTTCTAAGTATTTCTCACATACATTCTTCAAAGCAAACACCTGATCCACACATCCTCTACCACTTCTGAAACCACACTGCTCTTCCCCAATCTGATGCTCTGTACATGCCTTCACCCTCTCAATCAATACCCTCCCATATAATTTACCAGGAATACTCAACAAACTTATACCTCTGTAATTTGAGCACTCACTCTTATCCCCTTTGCCTTTGTACAATGGCACTATGCACGCATTCCGCCAATCCTCAGGCACCTCACCATGAGTCATACATACATTAAATAACCTTACCAACCAGTCAACAATACAGTCACCCCCTTTTTTAATAAATTCCACTGCAATACCATCCAAACCTGCTGCCTTGCCGGCTTTCATCTTCCGCAAAGCTTTCACTACCTCTTCTCTGTTTACCAAATCATTTTCCCTAACCCTCTCACTTTGCACACCACCTCGACCAAAACACCCTATATCTGCCACTCTATCATCAAACACATTCAACAAACCTTCAAAATACTCACTCCATCTCCTTCTCACATCACCACTACTTGTTATCACCTCCCCATTTGCGCCCTTCACTGAAGTTCCCATTTGCTCCCTTGTCTTACGCACTTTATTTACCTCCTTCCAGAACATCTTTTTATTCTCCCTAAAATTTAATGATACTCTCTCACCCCAACTCTCATTTGCCCTTTTTTTCACCTCTTGCACCTTTCTCTTGACCTCCTGTCTCTTTCTTTTATACATCTCCCACTCAATTGCATTTTTTCCCTGCAAAAATCGTCCAAATGCCTCTCTCTTCTCTTTCACTAATACTCTTACTTCTTCATCCCACCACTCACTACCCTTTCTAATCAACCCACCTCCCACTCTTCTCATGCCACAAGCATCTTTTGCGCAATCCATCACTGATTCCCTAAATACATCCCATTCCTCCCCCACTCCCCTTACTTCCATTGTTCTCACCTTTTTCCATTCTGTACTCAGTCTCTCCTGGTACTTCCTCACACAGGTCTCCTTCCCAAGCTCACTTACTCTCACCACCCTCTTCACCCCAACATTCACTCTTCTTTTCTGAAAACCCATACAAATCTTCACCTTAGCCTCCACAAGATAATGATCAGACATCCCTCCAGTTGCACCTCTCAGCACATTAACATCCAAAAGTCTCTCTTTCGCACGCCTGTCAATTAACACGTAATCCAATAACGCTCTCTGGCCATCTCTCCTACTTACATAAGTATACTTATGTATATCTCGCTTTTTAAACCAGGTATTCCCAATCATCAGTCCTTTTTCAGCACATAAATCTACAAGCTCTTCACCATTTCCATTTACAACACTGAACACCCCATGTATACCAATTATTCCCTCAACTGCCACATTACTCACCTTTGCATTCAAATCACCCATCACTATAACCCGGTCTCGTGCATCAAAACCACTAACACACTCATTCAGCTGCTCCCAAAACACTTGCCTCTCATGATCTTTCTTCTCATGCCCAGGTGCATATGCACCAATAATCACCCACCTCTCTCCATCAACTTTCAGTTTTACCCATATTAATCGAGAATTTACTTTCTTACATTTTATCACATACTCCCACAACTCCTGTTTCAGGAGTATTGCTACTCCTTCCCTTGCTCTTGTCCTCTCACTAACCCCTGACTTTACTCCCCAGACATTCCCAAACCACTCTTCCCCTTTACCCTTGAGCTTCGTTTCACTCAGAGCCAAAACATCCAGGTTCCTTTCCTCAAACATACTACCTATCTCTCCTTTTTTCACATCTTGGTTACATCCACACACATTTAGGCACCCCACTCTGAGCCTTCGAGGAGGATGAGCACTCCCCGCGTGACTCCTTCTTCTGTTTCCCATTTTAGAAAGTTAATACAAGGAGGGGAGGATTTCTGGCCCCACCGCTCCCGTCCCCTCTAGTCGCTTTCTACGACACGCGAGGAATACGTGGGAAGTATTCTTTCACCCCTATCCCCAGGGATAATATACATATATATACACATATACACATACACACACATACACATACATACGCACATATACACACACACACACATACATATATATACATATGAAAAATGTAAGAAACAATTTAGAAAACTGAAACTTCTAGCTTGAAATGAATGAAAAAATGAATGTCACATAATGGTTCAACCTCTGGCTATGGAAAAAGGAAATGTATAATTTATTTACACAAACGTCAATAGCAGTTCTCATCAATTTAACCACTGTATCAATAAGCTTCAATGTCTAAGCTACATTTTTCTCCAATTTCAATCTCCAATATATATGGAAAGCTGTGTAGGTATGTATATTTGCGTGTGTGGACGTATGTATATACATGTGTATGGGGGTGGGTTGGGCCATTTCTTTCGTCTGTTTCCTTGCGCTACCTCGCAAACGCGGGAGACAGCGACAAAGCAAAAAAAAAAGAAAAAAAAAATGACTCATGGTGAGGTGCCTGAGGATTGACGGAATGCTTGCATAGTGCCATTGTACAAAGGCAAAGGGGATAAGAGTGATATCTCAAATTACAGGGGTATAAGTTCTTTGAGTATTTCTTGTAAATTATGTGGGCGGGTATTAATTGACAGGGTGAAGGCATGTACAGAGCATCAGATTGGGGAAGAGCAGTGTGGTTTCAGAAGTGGTGGAGGATGTGTGGATCAGGTGTTTTCTTTCAAAAATGCATGTGAGAAATACTTACAAAAGCAAATGGATTTGTATGTAGCATTTATGGTTCTGGAGAAGGCATATAATAGAGTTGATAGAGATGCTCTGTGGAAGGTATTAAGAATATATGGGATGGGACGCAAGTTGGTCGAAGCAGTGAAAGGTTTTTATCGAAGATGTGAGGCATGTGTATGTGTAGGAGGAGAGGAAAGTGATTGGTTCGCATTGAATATAGGTTTCCGTCAGGGGTGTGTGATGTCTCCATGGTTGTTTAATTTGTTTATGGATGTAGTAGTTAGGGAGGTGAATGCAAGAGTTTTGGAAAGAGGGGCAAGTATTCAGTCTGTTGTTGATGAGAGAGCTTGGGAAGTGAGTCAGTCGCTGTTCGCTGATGATTCAGCGCTGGTGGCTGATTCATGTGAGAAACTGCAGAAGCTGGTGACTGAGTTTGGTAAAGTGTCTGAAAGAAGAAAGTTAAGGGTAAATGTGAATAAGAGTAAGGTTATCAGGTACAGTAGGGTTGAGGGTCAAGTAAACTGGGAGGTAAGTTTGAGTGGAGAAAAACTGGATTAAGTAAAGTGTTTTAGATATCTGGGAGTGGATTTGGCAGCGGATGGAGCCATTGAAGCGGAAGTGAATCACAGGGTGGGGAAGGGGCGAAAATTCTCGGAGCGTTGAAGAATGTGTAGAAATCGAGAACATTATCTAGGAAAGCAAAAATGGGTATGTTTGAAGGAATAGTGGTTCCAACAATGTTGTATGGTTGCGAGGCGTGGACTATGGATAGAGTTCTGCGCAGGAGAGTGTATGTGCAGGAAATGAGATGTTTGAGGACAATAGGTGGTGTGCGGTGGTTTGATCGAGCAAGCAATAATAGGGTTAGAGAGATGTTTGGTAATAAAAAGAGTGTGGTTGAGAGAGCAGAAGAGTGTGTTTTGAAATGTTTTGGCCACCTGGAGAGAATGAGTGAGGAAAGATTGACCAAGAGGATATATGTGTCAGAGGTGGAGGGACCGAGGAGAAGTGGGAGACCAAATTGGAGGTGGAAAGATGGAGTGAAAAACATATTGAGTAATCGGGGCCTGAACATGCAGGAGGGTGAAATGCGTTCAAGGAATAGAGTGAATTGGAACGATATGGTTTACCGGGGTCGACGTGCTGTCAACGGATTGAACCAGGGCATGTGAATCGTCTGGTGTAAACCCTGGAAAGTTCTGTGGTGCCTGGATGTGGAAAGGGAGCTGTGGTTTCGGGCATTATTGCATGACAGCTAGAGAATGAGTGTGAACGAATGAGGCCTGTGTTGTCTTTTCCTAGCGCTACCCCGCACACATGAGGGGGGAGGGGGATGGTATTTCATGTGTGGCGAGGTGACGATGGGAATGAATAAAGGCAGACAGTGTGAATTGTGTGCATGGGTATATATGTATGTGTCTGTGTGTGTATATATATGTGTACATTGAGATGTATATTTGTTTATACGTTGAATTTTATAAATATGTATATATTCGTGTTAAGCCATTCCTCGTTTGTTTCCTTGCGCTACCTTGCTAACGCGGGAGACGGCGATTAAGTATAATACGATGAATATATATTGTTACACGACATGCACTTGGGGCTTATCGTGTCTTATTTCCCTCTTGGTTATTAGGAAATACTGGATTACTCTCACGATTGTGATCTACTGCAATATACTTATCTCTTTTCATCCTACTTTGTCACTGTGTCCCGCGTTAGTGAGGTAGCGGAAGGAAATGGACGAAAGGATAGCCCAACCCACCAAATACACATGTATATTCATAAACACTTACACATGCACATGTACATACCTATGTATATTAAAGTGGTAAAAAGTGTGAAAGAAGAAAGTTGAGAGTAAATGTGAATAAGAGCAAGGTTATTAAGTACAGTAGGGTTGAGGGACAAGTCAACTGGGAGGTAAGTTGAAAAGGAGAAAAACTGGAGGAAGTGAAGTGTTTTAGATGGAACCATGGAAGTGGAAGTGGAAGTGAATCATAGGGTGGGGGAGGGGCGAAAGTTCTGGGAGCGTTGAAGAATGTGTGGAAGTCGAGAACATTATCTCGGAAAGCAAAAGTGGGTATGTTTGAAGGAATAGTGGTTCTAACAATGTTATATGGTTGCGAGGCGTGGGCTATGGATAGAGTTGTGCGGAGGAGGGTGGATGTGCTGGAAATGAGATGTTTGAGGACAATGTGTGGTGTGAGGTGGTTTGATCGAGTAAGTAATAATGGGGTAAGAGAGATGTGTGGTGATAAAAAGAGTGTGGTTGATAGCGCAGAAGAGGGTGTTTTGAAATAGTTTGGTTACATGGAGAGAATGATTGACGAAAGATTGACCAAGATGATATATGTGTCAGAGGTTGAGGGAACGAGGAGAAGTGGGAGATCAAATTGGAGGAGGAAAGATGGAGTGAAAAAGATTTTGAGTGATCGGGGCCTGAACATGCAGGAGAGTGAAAGGCTTGCAAGGAATAGAGTGAATTGGAAGGATGTGGTATACCGGCGTCGACGCCCTGTCAATTGATTGAACCAGGGCATGTGAAGCGTCTGGGATAAACCATGGAAAGTTCTATGGGGCTTGGATGTGGAAAGGGAGCTCTAGTTTCAGTGCATTATACATGAAAGCTTGAGACTGAGTGTGAAGGAATGTGGCGTTTGTTGTCTTTTCCTAGCGCTACTTCACGCACATGCGGGGGGAGGGGGTTGTTATTTCATGTGTGACGGGGTGGCGATAGGAATGAATAGAGGCAGACAGAATGAATTATGTGCATGTGTATATATGTATATGTCTGTGTGTATATATATGTATACGTTGAGATATATAGGTATGTATATTTGGCTGTGTGGACGTGTATGTATATACATCTGTATGTGGATGGATTGTGCCATTCTTTCGTCTTGCCTTGCGCTACCTCGATAACGCGGGAGATAGCGACAAAGCAAAATAAATAAATAAATGTATAAATAAGCATACTTGTACGTGCACAGATATAGACATGTATGCACATGTACATATTTATACTTGCTGCGTTTATCTATTCCCGTCGCCAACCTGCCACAAATCAAAAACATCCCCCCCCAAAAAAAAAAAAAAGCTCGCGAGATAGACCTAGGAAAAAACAAAGGCCACATTCGTTCACACTCACTCTCTAGCCGTCATGTGCAATGCACCGAAACCACGGCTCCCTTTCCAAATCCAGGCCCCACAAAACTTTTCATGGTTTACCATAGACGCTTCATATGCCCTGGTTGACATAAAATGATTATTGGACGGTGTAGCAGTTATTTTCACACAAGTGAAGTACTATCATTTACCAACTTATCCAACTTGAGATTGAGTCTCGAAATAAGACATACATTCATCATAGGTATCCGAAGTGTAGAGCGCTCGTAAGGCGTCGACACTCGCGTTGCAGATAAAAAATTCCAATTACTTTGCAGGAGTAGGGAGCGTCTTGCAGCACAAGGTCACCAGGGCCACAATCGTCGGAATTTGGGAGGGAACGAAGGGAGACATGAATCAGACGACAATGCAGCATTATTCTGCTTGGAGTGAGCCATTCAGCGAGCAATGTAAGGGATTCTTAACGGAGCCTGGTCCCTCTATGAGTCGTAAAAGCTTTTGCAGTTGCTTTATGACTTCGTTTTATTATCTCATTAATCACATCTTCCGGGATAATACTTAGAAGTTATATCCACTCAACACAGTCTACAGCAATGACAATAGATAACTAGTATAGAAGAATGAAAAACATTTATTTCAGTAAATATCTAAATTTGTAGACCACTGAGTCTATGTGTGTCTGGTCGGTGACGGAGGTTCCAGGTTCTTTGAAAAACGGCCTTAAATATTGACTAGTTCAGGTAAGGGTATTATGAAGTTGACGGTTAATGGGCGAGGGACAGCCCAACAACCGGCTTAGTAAGGAAAAGGTTATGTGGAGACGAGGACTTACTGAATCAGAGTATAGTGGAAAATTATACAAGGTGAGTTCATTTGGGGCAGGGGTCATCATGCATAAGGTGTGAGCACTTGACAAAAACATCTCAATAGAAACCTTTGATAGATGTCCTCCCACACCATACATTCGTGTCTATATCTATCGATCTATTTGTACATATATATATATATATATATATATATATATATATATATATATATATATATATATATATATATATATATATATATATATATATATATATATATATACATATATATTTATATATATTTATATATATATTTATATATATATATATATATATTTTTTTTTTTTTTTTTTTTTTTTTTCAAAAGAAGGAACAGAGAAGGGGGCCAGGTGAGGGTATTCCCTCAAAGGCCCAGTCCTCTGTTCTTAACGCTACCTCGCTAACGCGGGAAATGGCGAATAGTTTAAAAAGAAGAAGATATATATATATATATATATATATATATATATATATATATATATATATATATATATATATATATATATATATATTTTTTTTTTTTTTTTTTTATACATCGTCGCTGTCTCCCGCATTTGCGAGTTAGCGCAAAGAAACAGACGAAAGAAATGGCCCAACCCCCCCCCATACACATGTACATACACACGTCCACACACGCAAATATACATACCTACACAGCTTTCCATGGTTTACCCCGGACGCTTCACATGCCTTGATTCAATCCACTGACAGCACGTCAACCCCTGTATACCACATCGCTCCAATTCACTCTATTCCTTACCCTCCTTTCACCCTCCTGCATGTTCAGGCCCCGATCACACAAAATCCTTTTCACTCCATCTTTCCACCTCCAATTTGGTCTCCCTCTTCTCCTCGTTCCCTCCACCTCCGACACATATATCCTCTTGGTCAATCTTTCCTCACTCATTCTCTCCATGTGCCCAAACCATTTCAAAACACCCTCTTCTGCTCTCTCAACCACGCTCTTTTTATTTCCACACATCTCTCTTACCCTTACGTTACTTACTCGATCAAACCACCTCACACCACACATTGTCCTCAAACATCTCATTTCCAGCACATCCATCCTCCTGCGAACAACTCTATCCATAGCCCACGCCTCGCAACCATACAACATTGTTGGAACCACTATTCCTTCAAACATACCCATTTTTGCTTTCCGGGATAATGTTCTCGACTTCCACACATTTTTCAAGGCTCCCAAAATTTTCGCCCCCTCCCCCACCCTATGATCCACTTCCGCTTCCATGGTTCCATCCGCTGACAGATCCACTCCCAGATATCTAAAACACTTCACTTCCTCCAGTTTTTCTCCATTCAAACTCACCTCCCAGTTGACTTGACCCTCAACCCTACTGTACCTAATAACCTTGCTCTTATTCACATTTACTCTTAACTTTCTTCTTCCACACACTTTACCAAACTCCGTCACCAGCTTCTGCAGTTTCTCACATGAATCCGCCACCAGCGCTGTATCATCAGCGAACAACAACTGACTCACTTCCCAAGCTCTCTCATCCCCAACAGACTTCATACTTGCCCCTCTTTCCAAGACTCTTGCATTTACCTCCCTAACAACCCCATCCATAAACAAATTAAACAACCATGGAGACATCACACACCCCTGCCGCAAACCTACATTCACTGAGAACCAATCACTTTCCTCTCTTCCTACACGTACACATGCCTTACATCCTCGATAAAAACCTTTAACTGCTTCTAACAACTTGCCTCCCACACCATATATTCTTAATACCTTCCACAGAGCATCTCTATCAACTCTATCATATGCCTTCTCCAGATCCATAAATGCTACATACAAATCCATTTGCTTTTCTAAGTATTTCTCACATACATTCTTCAAAGCAAACACCTGATCCACACATCCTCTACCACTTCTGAAACCACACTGCTCTTCCCCAATCTGATGCTCTGTACATGCCTTCACCCTCTCAATCAATACCCTACCATATAATTTACCAGGAATACTCAACAAACTTATACCTCTGTAATTTGAGCACTCACTCTTATCCCCTTTGCCTTTGTACAATGGCACTATGCATATA
Organism: Panulirus ornatus; assembly: GCF_036320965.1. NCBI lineage: Eukaryota > Metazoa > Arthropoda > Malacostraca > Decapoda > Palinuridae > Panulirus > Panulirus ornatus. Next base: position 10,912,966 of record NC_092241.1, read on the forward strand.
TATATATATATATATATATATATATATATATATATGTATATATATATATATATATATATATATATATATATATATATATATATATATATATATATATATATATATATATATATATATATATATATATATAAATATATATATATATATATATATATATATTTATCTATTTTATCATTATTTATTTTGCTTTGTCGCTGTCTCCCGCATTTGCGAGGTATCGCAAGGAAACAGAAGAAAGAAATAGCCCAACCCACCCCCATACGCATGTATATACCCACACGTCCACACACGCAAATACCTATACATCTCAATGTACACATATATATACACACACAGACACACACACATATATACCCATGCACACAATTCATACTGTCTGCCTTTATTCATTCCCATCGCCAACTCGCCACACATGGAATACCACCCCCCTCCCCCCTCATGTGTGCGAGGTAGCGCTAGCAAAAGACAACAAAGGCCCCATTCGTTCACACTCAGTCTCTAGCTGTCATGCAATAATGCCCGAAACCACAGCTCCCTTTCCACATCCAGGCCCCACACAACTTTCTATGGTTTACCCAAGACGCTTCACATGCCCTGATTCAATCCACTGACAGCACGTCAACCCCGGTATATCACATCGATCCAATTCACTCTATTCCTTGCCCTCATTTCACCCTCCTGCATGTTCAGGCCCCGATCACTTAAAATCTTTTTCACTCCATCTTTCCACCTCCAATTTGGTCTCCCACTTCTCCTCCTTCCCTACACCTCCGACACATATATCCTCTTGATCAATCTTTCCTCACTCATTCTCTCCATGTGCCAAAACCATTTCAAAACACCCTCTTCTGCTCTCTCAACCACGCTCGTTTTATTTCCACACATCTCTCTTACCCTTACATTACTTACTCGATCAAACCACCTCACACCACATATTGTCCTCAAACATCACATTTCCAGCACATCCATCCTCCTGCGCACAACTCTATCCATAGCCCTCGCCTCGCAACCATACAAGATTGTTGGAACCACTATTCCTTCAAACATACCCATTTTTGGTTTCCGAGATAATGTTCACGACTTCCACACATTCTTCAAGGCTTCCAGGATTTTCGCCCCCTCCCCCACCCTATGATTCACTTCCGCTTCCATGGTTCCATCCGCTGCCAGATCCACTCCCAGATATCTAAAACACTTTACTTCCTCCAGTTTTTCTCCATTCAAACTTACCTCCCAATTGACTTGACCCTCAACCTTACTGTACCTAATAACCTTGCTCTGATTCATATTTACTCTTAACTTTCTTCTTTCACACACTTTACCAAACTCAGTCACCACCTTCTGCAGTTTCTCACATGAATCAGCCACCAACGCTGTATCATCAGCGAACAACAACTGACTCACTTCACAAGCTCTCTCATCCACATCATTCTTGCCCCTCTTTCCAAAACTCTTGCATTCACCTCTCTAACAACCCCATCCATAAACAAAATAAACAACCAAGGAGACATCACACACCCCTGCTGCAAACCTACATTCACTGAGAACCAATCACTCTCCTCTCTTCCTACACGTACACATGCCTTACATCCTCGATAAAAACTTTTCACTGCTTCTACCAACTTGCCTCCCACACCATATATTCTTAATACCTTCCACAGAGCATCTCTATCAACTCTATCATATGCCTTCTCCAGATCCATAAATGCTACATGCGAATCCATTTCCTTTTCTAAGTATTTCTCACATACTTTCTTCAAAGCAAACACCTGATCCACACATCCTCTACCACTTCTGAAACCACACTGCTCTTCCCCAATCTGATGCTCTCTACATGCCTTCACCCTTCAAATCAATATCCTCCCATATTATTTACCAGGAATACTCAACAAACTTATACCTCTGTAATTTGAGCACTCACTCTTATCCCCTTTGCCTTTGTACAATGGCACTATGCACGCATTCCGCCAATCCGCAGACACCTCACCATGAGTCATACATACACAAAATAACCTTACCAACCAGTCAACAATACAGTCGCCCCCTTTTTTAATAAATTCCACTGCAATACCATCCCAACCTACTGCCTTGCCGGCTTTCATCATCCGCAAAGCTTTTGATACCTCTTCTCTGTTTACCAAATCATTTTCCTTAACCCTCTCACTTTGCACACCACCTCGACCAAAACACTCTATATCTGCCAATCTATCATCAAACACATTCAACAAACCTTCAAAATACTCACTCCATCTCCTTCTCACATCACCACTACTTGTAATCACCTCCCCATTAGCGCCCTTCACTAAAGTTCCCAATTGCTCCCTTGTCCTACGCAAATTATTTACCTTCTTCCAGAACATCTTTTTATTCTCCCTAAAATTTAATGATACTCTCTCACCCGAACTCTCTTTTGCCCTCTCTCTCTCTATATATATATCTCTCTCTCTATATATATATATCATACAAACCTCCAACAGCCAGGATCGAACCCGGGACCCTTGTGCAAGAGACAGGCATGTAACCGCTAAGCTATGGGACTGTATAATAGGAAACAACTGTTCGAAATACTAAGTACCCGAATACCCTTCGTCTCACAATGGTGAGCAACGGGGTCTATATTGATTGTTTCCGAACAGACGCACATAGAATCCTGATAGCGTTTTACCGAACCTAACTGTACAACGCGGATGTATATGAATACGAATAAATTGCATATGAACGCGCACCTTCATAGAGCATACAAACCTCCAACAGCCAGGATCGAACCTGGGACCCCTGTGCAAGAGGCAGGCATGCTAACCGCTAGGCTATGGGACTGTATAATAGGAAACAACTATTCGAAATACTAACTACCCGAATACCCTTCGTCTCACAATGGTGAGCAACGGGGTCTATATTGGTTGTTTCCGAACAGATGCACATAGGCAGCTGATAGCGTTTTACCGAACCTAACTGTACAACGTGGAGGTATATGAATACGAATAAAGTGCATATCAACGCGCACCTTCATAGAACATACAAACCTCCAACAGCCAGGATCGAACCCGGGACCCCTGTGCAAGCGACAGGCATGTTCTATTTATATATATATATATATATATATATATATATATATATATATATATATATATATATATATATATATATATATATATATATATATATATATATAAATATATATATATATATATATATATATATATATATATATATATATATATATATATATATATATATATATATATATATATATATATATATAAATATATATATATATATATATATATATATATATATATATATATATATATATATATATAATTTTTTTTTTTTTTTTGTCGCTGTCTCCCGCGTTTGCAAGGTAGCGCAAGTAAACAGACGAAAGAAATGGCCCAACCCACCCCCATACACATGTATATACATACGTCCACACACGCAAATATACATACCTACACAGCTTTCCATGGTTTACCCCAGACGCTTCACATGCCCCGATTCAATCCACTGACAGCACGTCAACCCCGGTATACCACATCGCTCCAATTCACTCTATTCCTTGCCCTCCTTTCACCCTTCTGCATGTTCAGGCCCCGATCACACAAAATCTTTTTCACTCCATCTTTCCACCTCCAATTTGGTCTCCCTCTTCTCCTCGTTCCCTCCACCTCCGACACATATATCCTCTTGGTCAATCTTTCCTCACTCATTCTCTCCATGTGCTCAAACCATTTCAAAACACCCTCTTCTGCTCTCTCAACCACGCTCTTTTTATTTCCACACATCTCTCTTACCCTTACGTTACTTACTCGATCAAACCACCTCACACCACACATTGTCCTCAAACATCTCATTTCCAGCACATCCATCCTCCTGCGCACAACTCTATCCATAGCCCACGCCTCGCAACCATACAACATTGTTGGAACCACTATTCCTTCAAACATACCCATTTTTGCTTTCCGAGATAATGTTCTCGACTTCCACACATTCTTCAAGGCTCCCAGAATTTTCGCCCCCTCCCCCACCCTATGATCCACTTCCGCTTCCATGGTTCCATCCGCTGCCAGATCCACTCCCAGATATCTAAAACACTTCACTTCCTCCAGTTTTTCTCCATTCAAACTCACCTCCCAATTCACTTGACCCTCAACCCTACTGTACCTAATAACCTTGCTCTTATTCACATTTACTCTTAACTTTCTTCTTTCACACACTTTACCAAACTCAGTCACCAGCTTCTGCAGTTTCTCACATGAATCAGCCACCAGCGCTGTATCATCAGCGAACAACAACTGACTCACTTCCCAAGCTCTCTCATCCCCAACAGACTTCATACTTGCCCCTCTTTCCAAGACTCTTGCATTCACCTCCCTAACAACCCCATCCATAAACAAATTAAACAACCAAGGAGACATCACACACCCCTGCCGCAAACCTACATTCACTGAGAACCAATCACTTTCTTCTCTTCCTACACGTACACATGCCTTACATCCTCGATAAAAACTTTTCACTGCTTCTAACAACTTGCCTCCCACACCATATATTCTTAATAACTTCCACAGAGCATCTCTATCAACTCTATCATATGCCTTCTCCAGATCCATAAATGCTACATACAAATCCATTTGCTTTTCTAAGTATTTCTCACATACATTCTTCAAAGCAAACACCTGATCCACACATCCTCTACCACTTATATATATATATATATATATATATATATATATATATATATATATATATATATATATATATATATATATATATATATATTTCATATATTTTATCCCTGGGGATAGGGGAAAAAGAATACTTCCCACGTATTCCCTGCGTGTCGTAGAAGGCGACTAAAAGGGGCGAGAGCGGGGGGCTGGAAATCCTCCCCTCTCGTTTTTTTTTTTTTTTTTTTTTTCCAAAAGAAGGAACAGAGAATTGGGCCAGGTGAGGGTATTCCCTCAAGGCCCAGTCCTCTGTTCTTAACGCTACCTCGCTAATGCGGGAAATGGCGATATATATATATATATATATATATATATATATATATATATATATATATATATATATATATATATATATATATATATATATATTTATCATTATTATTTATCATTATATTATTTTGCTTTGTCGCTGTCTCTCGCGTTAGCGAGGGAACGCAATGAAGCAGACGAAAGAATGGCCCAACCCACCAACATACACATGTATATACATACACGTCCACACCAGCAAATATACATACATATACATCTCAGTTTATACATATATATACCCACAGAGACGAATACATATATACCCATGTACATAATTCATACTGTCTGCCTTTATTCATTCCTATCGCCACCCCACCACACATGGAATAGCAACACCCTACCCCCTCATGTGTGCGGGGTAGCGCTAGGAAAAGACAACAAAGGCCGCATTCGTTCATACTCAGTCTCTAGTTGTCATGTAATAATGCAACGAAACTACAGCTACCTTTCCACATCCACGCCCCACAGAACTTTCCATGGTTTACCCCAGACGCTTCACATGCCCTGGTTCAATCCATTGACAGCACGTATACCACGTCGTTCCAATTTACTCTATTCCTTGCACACCTTTCACCCTCCTGCTTGTTCGGGCCCCGATCACTCAAAATCTTTTTCACTCCATCCTTCCACCTACAATTTGGTCTCCCACTTCTCCTCCTTCCCTCCACCTCTGACACATATATCCTCTTGGTTAATCTTTCCTCACTCATTCTCTCCATGTGACCAAACCTATTTCAAAACACCCTCTTATACTCTCTCGACCACAATCTTTTTATTACCACACATCTCTCTTACCCTTACGTTACTTACTCGATCAAGCCACCTCACACCATATATTGTCCTCAAACATCTCATTTACAGCACATCCATCCTCCTGCGCACAACTCTATCCATAGCCCACGCCTCGGAACCATAAAACATTGTTGGAACCACTATTCCTTCAAACATACCCAATATTGCTATCCGAGATAATGTTTTCGACTTCCACACATTCTTCAAGTCTCCCAGAACTTTCGACCCCTCCCCCACCCAATGATTCACTTCCACTTCCATCGTTCCATCCGCTGCCCAATCCATTCCCAGATATCTAAAATACATCACTTCCTACAGTTTTTCTCCATCAAACTTATTCCCAATTTACTTGACCCTCAACCCTACTGTACCTAATAACCTTATTCTTATTCACATTTACTCTTAACTTTCTTCTTTCACACACTTTACCAAACTCAGTCACCAGCTTCTGCAGTTTCTCATATGAATCAGCCACCAGGGAACAACAACTGACTAACTTCCCAAGCTCTCTCATCCACAACAGACTTCATACTTGCCACTCTTTCCAAAACTCTTGCATTCACCTCCCAAACAACCCACTCCATAGACAAATTAAACAACCCTGGAGACATCACACACCCCTGCCGCAGACCTACATTTACTGAAAACCAATCACTCTCCTCTCTTCCTACACGTACACATGCCTTATATCCTCGATAAAAACTTTTCACTACTTCTAACAACTTGCCTCCCACGCCATATGTTCATAGTACCTTCCACAGAGCATTTCTATCAACTCTATCATATGGCTTCTCCAGATCCAAAAATGATACGTACAAATCCGTTTGCTTTTCTAAGTATTTCTCACAAGCATTCTTCAAAGCAGACACCTGATCCACAAATCCTCTACCACTTCTGAAACCACACTGCTCTTCCCCAATCTGATGCTCTGTACATGCCTTCACCCTCTCAATCAATACCCTGCCATATAATTTACCAGGAATGCTAAACAAACTTATACGTCTGTATATATATATATATATATATATATATATATATATATATATATATATATATATATATATATATATATATATATATATATATATATATATATATATATATATATATATATATATATATATATATATATATATATATATATATATATATATATATATATATATATATATATGTATATATATATATATATATATATATATATATATATATATATATATATATATATATATATATATATATATATATATATATATATATATATATATATGTATATATATATATATATATATATATATATATATATATATATATATATATATATATTTATATATATATATATATATATATATATAAATAATCCCTGGGGATAGTGGAGAAAGAATACTTCCCTCGCATTCCTCACGTGTCGTAGAAGGCGACTAAAGGGGACGGGTGCGGGAGGCCAGAAACCCTCCCCTCTTTGTATTCTAACACTCTAAAATGGGAAACAGAAGAAAGAGTCACGCGGGGAGTCCTCATCCTCATCGAAGTCTCAGATTGGGATGTCTAAATGTATATGGATGTAACCAAGATGAGAAAAAAGGAGTGATAGGTAGTATGTTTGAGGAAAGGAATCTGGACGTTTTGGCTCTGAGTGAAACGAGGCTCAAGTGTAAAGGAGAAGAGTTGTTTGGGAATGTCTTGGGAGTAAATTCAGGGGTTAGTGAGAAGACAAGAGCAAGGGAAGGAGTAGCACTTCTCATGGAACAGGAGTTGGGGAAGTATGCGATAGAGTTTATGAAAGTAAATTCTAGATTGATATGGGTAAAACTGAAAGAAGATGGAGATGGTTGATTATTGGTGCATATGCACCTGGGCATGAGAAAAAAGATCATGAGAGGCAAGTGTATTGGGAGCAGCTGAATGAGTGTTTTAGTTGTTTTGATGCACAAGACCGGGTTATAGTGATGGGTGATTTCAATGCAAAGGTGAGTAATGTGGAAGTTGAGGGAATAATTGGTATACATGGGGTGTTCAGTGTTGTAAATGGAAATGGTGAAGAGCTTGTAAATTTATATCTGAATAAGGACTGGTGATTGAGAATACCTGGTTTAAAAAGCGAGATATAAAAAAGTATACGTATGTAAGTAGGAAAGATGGCCAGAGAGCGTTATTGAATTAGGTGTTAATTGATAGGCGCGCAAAAGAGATACTTTTGGATGTTAATATGCTGAGATGTGCAACTAGAGGGATGTCTGATCATTATCTTTTCGAGGCGAAGGTGAAGATTTGAGGGGGTTTTCAGAAAATAAGAGAGAATGTTGATGTGAAGAGAGTGGTGAGAGCAAGTGAGCTTGGGAAGGAGACTTGTGGGAGGAAGTACCAGGAGAGACTGAGTACAGAATTGAAAAAAGTGAGAACAAAGGAGATAAGGGGAGTGGGGAAGGAATAGGATTTATTTAGGAAAGCAGTGATGGCTTGCGCAAAAGGTGCTTGTGGCATGAGAGGAGTGGGAGGTGGGTTGATTAGAAAGGGTAGTGATTGGTGGGATGAAGAAGTAAGATTATTAGTTAAAGAGAAGAGAGAGGCATTTCGACGATTTTTTCAGGGAAAAAATGCAAATGAGTGGGATATGTATAAAAGAAAGAGGCAAGAGGTCAAGAGAAAGGTGCAAGAGGTAAAAAAGAGGGCAAATGAGAGTTTGGGTGAGAGAGTATCATTAAATTTTAGGGAAAATAAAAAGATGTTAAATAAAGTGCGTAAGACAAGGGAGCAAATGGGAACTTCAGTGAATGGGGCTAATGGGGAGGTGATAACTTGTACTGGTGATGTGAGAAGGAGATGGAGTGAGTATTTTGAAGGTTTGTTGAATATGTCTGATGATAGAGTGGTAGATATAGGGTGTTTTGGTCGAGGTGGTGTGCAAAGTGAGAGGGTTAAGGAAAATGATTTGGTAAATAGAGAAGAGGTAGCAAAAGCGTTGCGGAAGACGAAAGCCGGCAAGGCAGCAGGTTTGGATGGTACTTTAGCGGAATTTATTAAAAAAGGGGGTGACTCTATTGTTGACTGGTTGGTAAGGTTATTCAATGTATGTATGATTCATGGTGAGATGCCTGAGGATTGGCGGAATGCTAGCATAGTGCCATTGTACAAAGGCAAGGGGGAAAAGAGTGAGTGCTCAAATTACAGAGGCATGTTGAGTATTCCTGGTAAATTATATGGAAGGGTATTGACTGAGAGGGTGAAGGCATGTACAGAGCACCAGATTGGGGAGGAGCAGTGTGGTTTCAGAAGTGGTAGAGGATGTGTGGATCAGGTGTTTGCTTTGAAGAATGTATGTGAGAAATTCTTAGGAAAGCAAATGGATTTGTGTGTAGCATTTATGGATCTGGAGAAGGCATATGATAGAGATGATATAGATGCTCTGTGGAAGGTATTACGAATATATGGCGTAGGAGGAAAGTTGTTAGACACAGTAAAAAGTTTTTATCGAGGATGTAAGGCATGTGTACGTGTCGGAAGAGAGGAAAGTGATTGGTTCTCAGTTAATGTAGGTTTCCGGCAGGGGTTTGTGATGTCTCCATGGTTTTTAATTTGTTTATGGATGGGGTTGTTAGGGAGGTGAATGCAAGAGTTTTGGAAAGAGGGGCAAATAAGCAGTCTGTTGTGGATTAGAGAGCTTGGGAGTTGACATAGTTGTTGTTCGCTGATGATACACCGCTTGTGGCTGATTCATGTGAGAAACTGCAGAAGCTGGTGACTGAGTTTGGTAAAGTGTGTGAAAGAAGAAATGTTGAGAGTAAATGTGAATAAGAGCAAGGTTGTTAGGTACAGTACAGTTGAGGGTCAAATCAATTGTGAGGTAAGTTTGAATGGAGAAAAACTGGAGGAAGTAAAGTGTTTTAGATATCTGCTAATGGATCTGGCAGCGGAATGTGTTTATGGATGGAGGAAGTAAAGTGTTTTAGATATCTGCTAATGGATCTGGCAGCGGATGGAACCATGGAAGCGGAAGTGAATCATTGGGTGGGGGAGCGAGCGAAAATTCTGGGAACCTTGAAGAATTTTTGGAAGCCAAGAACATTATCTCGGAAACCAAAAATGGGCATGTTTTAAGGAATAGTGGTTCCAACAATATCATATGGCTGCGAGGCGTGAGCTATGGATAGAGTTTTGCGTAGGAGGGTGGATGTGCTAGAAATGTTATGTTTATGGACAATATGTGGTGTGAGGTGGTTTGGTAC
>NC_092241.1:10923116-10973116 GCF_036320965.1 Panulirus ornatus
CATTCCCTGATTCAATCCATTGACAGCAAGTCGACCCCGGTATACACATCGCTCCAATTCACTCTATTCCTTCAACGCCTTTCACCCTCCTGAATGTTCAGGCCCCGATAACTAAAAATCTTTTTCACTCCAACTTTCCACCTCCAATTAGGTCTCCCACTTCTCGTTCCCTCTACCTCTGAGACATATATCCTCATGGTCAATCTTTCCTCACTCATTCTCTCCATGTGATGAAACCATTTCAAAACACCCTCTTCAGTCCTCTCAACCACACTCTTTTTATTTCCACACATCTCTCTTACCCTTACATTTCGTACTCGATCAAACCACCTCACACCATATATTGTCCTCAAACACCTCATTTCCAGCATATTCACCCTCTTGCGCACAACTCTATCCATAGCCCACGCCTACCAACCATACAACATTGTTGGAGCCACTATTCCTTCAAACATACCCATTTTTTGCTTTCCGAGATACTGTTCTCGACTTTAAAACATTTTTCAAGGCTCCCAGAATTCTCGCCCCCTCCCTCACCCTATGACTCACTTCCGCTTCCATGGTTCCATCCGCTGTCAGATCCACTCCCAGATATCTAAAACAACTCCCAATTGACTTGACCCTCTACCCTACTGTACCTAATAACCGTGCACTTATTCACATTTACTCTTAACTTTCTTCTTGCCCGCACTTTACCAAACTCAGTCACCAGCTTCTGCAGTTTCTCACATGAATCAGCCACCAGCACTGTATCATCAGTGAACAACAACTGACTCACTTTCCAAGCTCTCTCATCCACAACAGACTTCATACTTGCCCCTCTTTCCAAAAATCTTGCATTCACCTCCCTAACAACCCCATCCATACTAAAATTAGACAACCATGGAGACAATACACAACCCTCCCGCAAACCTACATTTACTGGGAACCAATCACTTTCCTCTCTTCCTAAAGTACATACGCCTTACATCCACGATAAAAACTTTTCACTGCTTCTAACAACTTGCCTCCCACACCATATATTCTTAATACCTTCCACAAAGCATCTCTATCAACTCTATCATATGCCTTCTCCAGATTCATAAATGCTACATACAAATCCATTTGCTTTTCTAAGTATTTCTCATATACATTCTTCTAAGCAATCCCTTGATCCAGACATCCTCTACCACATCTGAAACCACACTGCTCGTCCCCAATCTGATGCTCTGTACATGCCTTCACCCTCTCAATCAATACCCTCCCATATAATTTACCAGGAATACTCAACAAACTTATACCTCTGTAATTTGAGCACTCACTCTTATCTCCTTTGCCTTTATACAAGGGCACTATGGAAGCATTCCAATCCTCAGGCACCTCACCATGAAACATACATACATTAAATAGCCTTACCAACAAGTCAACAATACAGTCATCCCGTTTTTTAATAAATTCCTCTGCAATACCATCCAAACCTGCTGCCTTGCCGGCTTTCATCTTTCGCAAAGCTTTTATTACCTCTTCCCTGTTTACCAAATCATTTTCCCTAACCCTCTCACTTTGCACACCACCTCGACCAAAACACCCTATATCTGCCACTCTATCATGAAGCACATTCAACAAACCTTCAAAATACTCACTCCATCTCCTTCTCACATCACCACTACTTGTTATCACCTCCCCATTAGGCCCCTTCACTGAAGTTCACATTTGCTCCCTTGTCTTACGCACTATATTTACCTCCTTCCAAAGCATCTTTTTATTCTTCCTAGAATTTAATGATACTCTCTCACCCCAACTCTCATTTGCCCTCTTTTTCACCTCCTGCACCTTTCTCATGACCTACTGCCGCATTATTTTATACATCTCCCACTCATTTCCATTTTTTTCCTGCAAAAATCGTCCAAATGCCTCTCTCTTCTCTTTCACAAATAGTCTTACTACTTCATCCCAACACTCACTACCCTTCCTATTCAACCCACCTCCCACGCTTCTCATGCCACAAGCATCTTTTGCGCAAGCCATCACTGCTTCCCTAAATACATCCCATTCCTCCCCCGCTCCCCTTACCTCCTTTGCTGTCAACTTTTTCCATTCTGTACTCAGTCTCTCCTGGTACTTCCTCACACAAATCTCCCTCCCAAGCTCACTTACTCTCACCACTCTCTTCACCCAGACATTCTCTCTTCTTTTCTGAAAACTCCTACAAATCTTCACCGTCGCCTCCACAATATAATGATCATACATCCCTCCAGTGGTTTATCTAGCATTTTAAACAAGGTGTTCCCAATCACCAGTCCTTTTTCACAACAGAAATCGACAAGCTCTTCACCATTTCCATTTACAACTCTGAACACCCAATGTATACCAATTATTCCTTCAACTGTCACATTACTGACCTTTACATTGAAATCCCCCATCACTAAAACCCGATCTTTTGCATCAAAACCACTAAGACACTCATTCAGCTGCTCCCAGAACACTTGCCTCTTATGATCTTTCTTGTCATGCCCAGGTGCATATTCACCAATAATCACCCATCTCTCTCCATCAACTTTCGGTTTTACCCATATCAATCTAGATTTTCCTTTCTTACACTCTATCACATACTCCGACAACTCCTGTTTCAGGAGTAGTGCTACTCCTTCCCTTGCTCTTGTCCTCTCACTTACCTCGGATTTTACTCCCAAGATATTCCCAAACCACTCTTCCCCTTTACCCTTGAGCTTCGTTTCACTCAGAACCAAAACATCCAGGTCCCTTTCCTCAAACATGCTACCTATCTCTCCTTTTTTCTCATCTTGGTTACATCCACACACAGTTAGACACACCAATCTAAGCCTTCGAGGAGGATGAGCACCTCCCGCGTGACTCTTTCTTATGTTTCCCCTTTTTGTCCCTGTGTCCCGCGTTAGCGAGGTAGCTCAAGAAACAGACAAAAGAATAGCCCAACCCACCCATATATACATGTATATATATATATGTCCACACACGCAAATATACATACCTATACATCTCAACCTGTATATATATATATATATATATATATATATATATATATATATATATATATATATATATATATATATATATATATATATATATATATATATATATATATATTAGGTACAGTAGGGTTGAGGGTCAAGTCAATTGGGAGGTAAGTTTGAATGGAGAAAAATTGGAGGAAGTGAAGTGTTTTAGATATTTGGGAGTGGATCTGGCAGCGAAATGAACCATGGAAGCGGAAGTGAATCATAGGGTGGGGGAGGGGGCGAAAATTCTGGGAGCCTTGAAGAATGTGTGGAAGTCGAGCACATTATCTCGGAAAGCAAAAATGGGTATGTTTGAATAGTGGTTCCAACAATGTTGTATGGTTGCGAGGCGTGGGCTATGGATAGACCTGTGCGCAGGAGGGTGGATGTGCTGGAAATGAGATGTTTGAGGACAATATGTGGTGTGAGGTGGTTTGATCGAGTAAGTAATGTAAGGGTGAGAGAGATGTGTGGAAATAAAAAGTGTGGTTGAGAGAGCAGAAGAGGGTGTTTTGAAATGGTTTGGTCACATGGAGAGAATGAGTGAGGAAAGATTGACCAAGAGGATATATGTGTCGGAGGTGGAGGGAACGAGGAGAAGTTGGAGACCAAATTGGAGGTGGAAAGATGGAGTGAAAAAGATTTTGAGTGATCGGAGCCTGAAGATGCAGGAGGGTGAAAGGCGTGCAAGGAATAGAGTGAATTGGAACGATGTCGTATACCAGGGTCGACGTGCTGTCAATGGATTGAACCAGGGCATATGAAGCGTCTGGGGTAAACCATGCAAAGTGTGGGGCCTGGATGTGGAAAGGGAGCTGTGGTATCGGTGCATTATTACATGACAGCTAGAGACTGAGTGTGCACTAATGGGGCCTTTGGTGTTTTTCCTAGCGCTACCTCGCACACATGAGGGAGGAGGGGGTTGTTATTCCATGTGTGGCGAGGTGGCGATGGGACCAAATAAAGGCAGACAGTATGAATTATGTACATGTGTATATATGTATATGTCTGTGTGTGCATATATATGTGTATATTGAGATGTATAGGTATGTATATTGTGCGTGTGTGGATATGTATGCATTTACATGTTTATGTGGGCGGGTTGGGCCATTCTTTCCTCTGTTTCCTTGCGCTACCTCGCTAACGTGGGAGACAGCGACAAAGCAAAATGAAAATAGAAAAATAATTAAAAAAAAAAAAAAAATATATATATATATATATATATATATATATATATATATATATATATATATATATATATATATATATATATACACACACACACGTACATAATTCATAATGTCTGCCTTCATTAATTCTCATCGCCACCTCGCCACACAAGAAATAACAACCCCCTCCCCTTTAATGTGTGCGAGGTAGCGCTAGGAAAAGACAACAAAGGCCATATTCGTTCACACTCAGTCTCTAGCTGTCATGTAATAATATACCGAAACCACAGCTCCCTTTCCATATCCAAGCCCGACAGAACTTTCCATGGTTTACCCCAGACGCTTCATATTCCCTGATTCAATTCATTGACAGCACATCGACCCTAGTATACCACGTCGCTCCAATTTATTCTATTCCTTCAACGCCTGCATGTTCAGGCCCCGATCACTCAAAATCTTTCACTTCATCTTTCCACCTCCAATTTAGTCTTCCACTTCTCCTTTTTCCTTCCACCTGTTACACAAATATCCTTTTTCTCAATCTTTCCTCACTCATTCTCTCGATGTGACCAAACCATTTCAAAACACCCTCTTCTGCTCTCTCAACCACACTCTTTTTATTACCACTTATCTCTCTTACCCTATTATTACTTACTCGATCAAACCACCTTACACCACACATTGGTCTGACACATCTCATTTCCAGCACACCCACCCTCCTTCGCACAACACCATCCATAGCTCACGCCTCGCAAACATAACACATTGTTGGAACCACTTTTCCTTCAAACATAACCATTTTTGCTTTTCGAGATAATGTTCTCGACTTTCACACATTCTTCAAGGCTCCCAGAATTTTTGCCCCTTCTCCCACCCTATGATTCACTTCCGCTTCCATGGTTCCATCCGCTGCCGAGTCCACTCCCAGATATCTAAAACACCTAACTTCTTCCAGTTTTTCTCCATTTAAACCCACCTCCCAGTTGACTTGTCCCTCAACCCTACTGTACCTAATAACCTTGTTCTTATTCACATTTTCTCTCAACTTTCTTCTTTCACACACTTTACCAAACTAAGTCACCAGCTTCTGCAGTTTCTCACATGAATCAGCCACAACTGACTCACTTCCCAAGCTCACTCATCCACAACAGACTGCATACGTGCCCCTCTTTCCAAAACTCTTGCATTTACCTCACTAACAACCCCATCCATTAACAAATTAAACAGCCATGGAGACATCACATACTCCTGCCACGAACCTACATTCACTGAGAACCAATCACTTTCCTCTCTTCCTACACGTACACATGCCTTACATCCTCGATAAAAACTTTTCACTGCTTCTAACAACCTGCCTCCAACACCATATATTCATAATACCTTCCACAGAGCATCTCTATCAACTCTATCATATACCTTCTCCAGATCCATAAATGCTACATACAAATCCATTTGCTTTTCTAAGTACTTCTCCCATACATTCTTCAAGCAAACACCTGCTCCACTCATGCTTGACCACTTCTGAAACCACACTGCTCTTCCCCAATCTGACGCTCTGTACATGCCTTCACCCTCTCAATCAATACCCTCCCATATAATTTACCAGGAAAACCGAACAAACTCATACCTCTGTATTTTGAGCACTCACCTTTGTCCCCTTTGCCTTTGTATAATGGCACTATGCATATATACATATATACATATATACATATATATATATATATACATACATATATATATATACATATATATATATATATATATATATATATATATATATATATATATATATATATATATATATATATATATATATATATATATATATATATATATATATATATATATATATATATATATATATATATATATATAAGAGAGATGTGTGGAATTAAAAAGAGCATAGTTGAGAGTGCAGAAGAGTGTGTTTTGAAATGGTTTGGGCACATGGAGAGAATGGGTAGGGAAAGATTGACCAAGGGGATATATGTGTCGGAGGTGGAGGGAACGAGAAGTGGGAGACCAAATTGGAGGTGGAGAGATGGAGTGAAAAAGATTTTGTGTGATCGGGGCCTGAACATGCAGGAGGGTGAAAGGCGGGCAAGGAATAGAGTGAATTGGATCGATGTGGTATACCGGGGTTGACGTGCTGTCAGTGGATTGAATCAAGGCATGTGAAGCGTCTGCGTTAAACCATGGAAAGTTGTGTGGGGCCTGGATGTGGAAAGGGAGCTGTGGTTTCGGGCATTATTGCGTGACAGCTGGAGACTGAGTGTGAACGACTGGGGCATTTGTTGTCTCTTCCTAGTGCTACCTTGCACACATGAGGGGGGAGGGGGATGGAATTCCATGTGTGGCGAGGTGGCGATGGAAATGAATAGGGGCAGACAGTGTGAATTGTGTGCATGGGTATATATGTATATCTGTGTGTGTATAAATATGTGTACATTGAGATGTATAGGTATGCATATTTGCGTGTGTTGGCGCGTGTTTGTGTACATTGTGTATGGGGGTGGGTTGAGTCATTTCTTTCGTCTGTTTCCTTGCGCTACCTCGCAAACGCGGGAGACAACAACAAAGCAAAATAATAAAAGTAATATATGTATATACATATATATATATATATATATATATATATATATATATATATGTATATCCCTGGGGATAGGGGAGAAAGAATACTTCCCAAGTATTCCCTGCGTGTCGTAGAAGACGACTAAAAGGGAAGGGAGCGGGGGGCTGGAAATCCTCCCCTCTTTTTTTTTTTTTTCCCAAAGAAGGAACAGAGAAGGGGTCCAGATGAGGATATTCCCTCAAAGGCCCAGTCCTCTGTTCTTAACGCTACCTCGCTAATGCGGGAAATGGCGAATAGTATGAAAGAAAGATATATATATATATATATATATATATATATATATATATATATATATATATATATATATATATATATATATATATATATATATATATATATATATATATATACCCATATATATATATATATATATATATATATATATATATATATATATATATATATATATATATATTTATATTTATTTATCATACTTTGTCGCTGTCTCCCGCGTTTGCGAGGTAACGCAAGGAAACAGACGAAAGAAATGGCCCAACCCCCCCCCCCCATACACATGTATATACATACGTCCACACACGCAAATATACATACCTACACAGCTTTCCATGGTTTACCCCTTTACCCCAGACGCTTCACATGCCTTGATTCAATCCACTGACAGCACGTCAACCCCTGTATACCACATCGCTCCAATTCACTCTATTCCTTGCCCTCCTTTCACCCTCCTGCATGTTCAGGCCCCGATCACACAAAATCCTTTTCACTCCATCTTTCCACCTCCAATTTGGTCTCCCTCTTCTCCTCGTTCCCTCCACCTCCGACACATATATCCTCTTGGTCAATCTTTCCTCACTCATTCTCTCCATGTGCCCAAACCATTTCAAAACACCCTCTTCTGCTCTCTCAACCACGCTCTTTTTATTTCCACACATCTCTCTTACCCTTACGTTACTTACTCGATCAAACCACCTCACACCACACATTGTCCTCAAACATCTCATTTCCAGCACATCCATCCTCCTGCGCACAACTCTATCCATAGCCCACGCCTCGCAACCATACAACATTGTTGGAACCACTATTCCTTCAAACATACCCATTTTTGCTTTCCGAGATAATGTTCTCGACTTCCACACATTTTTCAAGGCTCCCAAAATTTTCGCCCCCTCCCCCACCCTACGATCCACTTCCGCTTCCATGGTTCCATCCGCTGACAGATCCACTCCCAGATATCTAAAACACTTCACTTCCTCCAGTTTTTCTCCATTCAAACTCACCTCCCAATTGACTTGACCCTCAACCCTACTGTACCTAATAACCTTGCTCTTATTCACATTTACTCTTAACTTTCTTCTTCCACACACTTTACCAAACTCCGTCACCAGCTTCTGCAGTTTCTCACATGAATCCGCCACCAGCGCTGTATCATCAGCGAACAACAACTGACTCACTTCCCAAGCTCTCTCATCCCCAACAGACTTCATACTTGCCCCTCTTTCCAAGACTCTTGCATTTACCTCCCTAACAACCCCATCCATAAACAAATTAAACAACCATGGAGACATCACACACCCCTGCCGCAAACCTACATTCACTGAGAACGAATCACTTTCCTCTCTTCCTACACGTACACATGCCTTACATCCTCGATAAAAAGTTTTCACTGCTTCTAACAACTTGCCTCCCACACCATATATTCTTAATACCTTCCACAGAGCATCTCTATCAACTCTATCATATGCCTTCTCCAGATCCATAAATGCTACATACAAATCCATTTGCTTTTCTAAGTATTTCTCACATACATTCTTCAAAGCAAACACCTGATCCACACATCCTCTACCACTTCTGAAACCACACTGCTCTTCCCCAATCTGATGCTCTGTACCTGCCTTCACCCTCTCAATCAATACCCTCCCATATAATTTACCAGGAATACTCAACAAACTTATACCTCTGTAATTTGAGCACTCACTCTTATCCCCTTTGCCTTTGTACAATGGCACTATGCAAGCATTCCGCCAATCCTCAGGCACCTCACCATGAGTCATACATACATTAAATAACCTTACCAACCAGTCAACAATACAGTCACCCCCTTTTTTAATAAATTCCACTGCAATACCATCCAAACCTGCTGCCTTGCCGGCTTTCATCTTCCGCAAAGCTTTTACTACCTCTTCTCTGTTTACCAAATCATTTTCCCTAACCCTCTCACTTTGCACACCACCTCGACCCAAACACCCTATATCTGCCACTCTGTCATCAGACACATTCAACAAACCTTCAAAATACTCATTCCATCTCCTTCTCACATCACCACTACTTGTTATCACCTCCCCATTTACGCTCTTCACTGAAGTTCCCATTTGCTCCCTTGTCTTACGCACCTTATTTACCTCCTTCCAGAACATCTTTTTATTCTCCTTAAAATTTACTGATACTCTCTCACCCCAACTCTCATTTGCCCTTTTTTTCACCTCTTGCACCTTTCTCTTGACCTCCTGTCTCTTTCTTTTATACATCTCCCACTCAATTGCATTTTTTCCCTGCAAAAATCGTCCAAATGCCTCTCTCTTCTCTTTCACTAATACTCTTACTTCTTCATCCCACCACTCACTTCCCTTTCTAAACAGCCCACCTCCCACTCTTCTCATGCCACAAGCATCTTTTGCGCAATCCATCACTGATTCCCTAAATACATCCCATTCCTCCCCCACTCCCCTTACTTCCATTGTTCTCACCTTTTTCCATTCTGTACACAGTCTCTCCTGATACTTCCTCACACAGGTCTCCTTCCCAAGCTCACTTACTCTCACCACCTTCTTCACCCCAACATTCACTCTTCTTTTCTGAAAACCCATACTAATCTTCACCTTAGCCTCCACAAGATAATGATCAGACATCCCTCCAGTTGCACCTCTCAGCACATTGACATCCAAAAGTCTCTCTTTCGCACGCCTGTCAATTAACACGTAATCCAATAACGCTCTCTGGCCATCTCTCCTACTTACATAAGTATACTTATGTATATCTCGCTTTTTAAACCAGGTATTCCCAATCATCAGTCCTTTTTCAGCACATAAATCTACAAGCTCCTCACCATTTCCATTTACAACACTGAACACCCCATGCACACCAATTATTCCCTCAACTGCCACATTACTCACCTTTGCATTCAAATCACCCATCACTATAACCCGGTCTCGTGTATCAAAACCGCTAACACACTCATTTAGCTGCTCCCAAAACACTTGCCTCTCATGATCTTTCTTCTCATGCCCAGGTGCATATGCACCAATAATCACCCACCTCTCTCCATCAACTTTCAATTTTACCCATATTAATCGAGAATTTACTTTCTTACATTCTATCACATACTCCCACAACTCCTGTTTCAGGAGTATTGCTACTCCTTCCCTTGCTCTTGTCCTCTCACTAACCCCTGACTTCACTCCCCAGACATTTCCAAACCACTCTTCCCCTTTACCCTTGAGCTTCGTTTCACTCAGAGCCAAAACATCCAGGTTCCTTTCCTCAAACATACTACCTATCTCTCCTTTTTTCACATCTTGGTTACATCCACACACATTTAGGCACCCCACTCTGAGCCTTCGAGGAGGATGAGCACTCCCCGCGTGACTCCTTCTTCTGTTTCCCATTTTAGAAAGTTAATATATATATATACATATATATATATATATATATATATATATATATATATATATATATATATATATATATATATATATATATATATACATATATATATATATATATATATATATATTTATATATATATATATATATATAAATTTTCTTTTTTCTTTTTTTTTTTTGCTTTGTCGCTGTCTCCCGCGTTTGCGAGGTAGTGCAAGGAAACTGACGAAAGAAATGGCCCAACCCACCCCCATACACATGTATATACATATACGTAAACACACGCAAATATACATGCCTACACACCATTCCATGGTTTACCCCAGACGCTTCATATGCCCTGATTCAATCCACTGACAGCACGTCAACCCCGGAATACCACATCGATCAAATTCACTCTATTCCTTGCCCTCCTTTCACCCTCCTGCATGTTCAGGCCCGATCACACAATATCTTTTTCACTCCATCTTTCCACCTCCAATTTGGTCTCCCACTTCTCCTCGTTCCCTCCACCTCCGACACATATATCCTCTTGGTCAAACTTTCCTCACGTATTCTCTCCATGTGACCAAACCATTTCAAAACACCCTCTTCTGCTCTCTCAACCACGATCTATTTCTTTCCACATATCTCTCTTACCCTTACGTTACTTACTCGATCAAACCATGTCACACCACATATTGTCCTCAAACATGTCATTTCCAGCACATCCACCCTCCTGGGCACAACTCTATCCATAGCCCACGACTCGCAACCATACAAAATTGTTGGAACTAGTATTCCTTCAAACATACCCATTTTTGCTTTCCGTGATAATGTTCTCGATTTCCACACATTCTTCAAGGCTCCCAGGATTTACGCCCTCTCCCCCACCCTATGATCCACTTCCGCTTCCATGGTTCCATCCGCTGCCAGATCCACTCCCAGATATCTAAAACACTTTACTTCCTCCAGTTTTTCTCCATTCAAACTTACCTCCCAATTGACTTGACACTCAACCCTACTGTACCTAATAACCTTGTTCTTATTCACATTTACTCTTAACTTTCTTCTTTCACACACTTTACCAAACTCAGTCACCACCTTCTGCAGTTTCTCACATGTATCAGCCACAAGCGCTGTATCATCAGCGAACAACAACTGACTCACTTCCCAAGCTCTCTCATCCCCAACAGACTTCATACTTGCCCCTCTTTCCAAAACTCTTGCATTCACCTCCCTAACAACATCATCCATAAGCAAATTAAACAACCATGGAGACATCACAAACCCCTGACGCAAACCTACATTCACTGAGAACCAATCACTTTCCTCTCTTCCTACACGTACACAGGCCTTACATCCTCGATAAAAAACTTTTCATTGCTTCTAACAACTTGCCTCCCACACCATATATTCTTAATACCTTCCACAGAGCATCTCTATCAACTCTATCATATGCCTTTTCCAGATCCATAAATGCTACATACAAATCCATTTGCTTTTCTAAGTATTTCTAACATACATTCTTCAAAGCAAACAGCTGATCCACACATCCTCTACCACTTCTGAAACCACATTGCTCTTCCCCAATCTGATGCTCTGTACATGCCTTCACCCTCTCAATCAATACCCTCCCATATAATTTACCAGGAATACTCAACAAACTTATGCCTCTGAAATTTGATCACTCACTCTTATCCCCTTTGCCTTTGTACAATGGCACTATGAACGCATTCCGCCAATCCTCAGGCACCTCACCATGAGTCATACATACATTAAATAACCTTACCAACCAGTCAATAATACAGTCACCCCCTATTTTAATAAATTCCACTGCAATACCATCCAAACCTGCTGCCTTGCCGGCTTTCATCTTCCGCAAAGCTTTTACTACCTCTTTTCTGTTTACCAAATCATTTTCCCTAATCCTCTCACTTTGCACACCACCAAGACCAAAACACCCTATATCTGCCACTCTATCATCAAACACATTCAACAAACCTTCAAAATACTCACTCCATCCCTTTCTCACATCACCACTACTTGTTATCACCTCCCCATTTGCTCCCTTCACTGAAGTTCCCATTTGCTCCCTTGTCTTACGCACTTTATTTACCTCCTTCCAGAACATCTTTTTATTCTCCCTAAAATTTATTGATACTCTCTCACCCAACTCTCATTTGCCCTCTTTTACACCTCTTGTACGTTTCTCTTGACCTCCTGTCACTTTATTTCATACATCTCCCACTCAATTGCATTTTTTCCCTGCAAAAATCGTCCAAATGCCTCTCTCTTCTCTTTCACTAATAATCTTACTTCTTCATCCCACCACTCACTACCCTTTCTAATCAACCCACCTCCCAGTCTTCTCTTGCCACAAGCATATATATATATACATATATATATATATATATATATATATATATATATATATATATATATATATATATATATATATATATATATATATATATATATATATATATATATATATATATATATATATATATATATATAAATATATATATATATAAATATATATATATATATATATATATATATATATATATATATATATATATATATATATATATATATATATATATATATATATATTTCATACTATTCGCCATTTCCCGCGTTAGCAAGTTAGCGTTAAGAACAGAGGACTGGGCCTCTGAGGGAATATCCTCACCTGGCCTCGTTCTCTGTTCCATCTTTTGGAAAATCAAAAAAAAAAACGAGAGAGGAGGATTTCCAGCCCCCCGCTCCCTCCCCTTTTAGTCGCCTTCTACGAGACTCAGGGAATACGTGGGAAGTATTCTTTCTCCACTATCCCCAGGGATATATATATATATATATATATATATATATATATTATCCCTGGGGATAGGGGAGCAAGAATACTTCCCACGTATTCCCTGCGTGTCGTAGAAGGCGACTAAAAGGGGAGGGAGCGGGGGGCTGGAAATCCTCCCCTCTCGTTTTTTTTTTTTTTTTTAATTTTCCAAAAGAAGGAACAGAAAATTGGGCCAGGTGAGGGTAGTCCCTCAAAGGCCCAGTCATCTGTTCTTAACGCTACCTCGCTAATGCGGGAAATGGCGAATAGTTTCAAAAAAAAAAAAAAAATATATATATATATATATATATATATATATATATATATATATATATTTGGGGAAACAGAAGAAGGAGTCACGCGGGGAGTGCTCATCCTCCTCGAAGGTTCAATGTGGGGTGCCTAAATGTGTGTGGATGTAACCAAGATGTGAAAAAAGGAGAGATAGGTAGTATGTTTGAGGAAAGGAACCTGGATGTTTTGGCTCTGAGTGAAACGAAGCTCAAGGGTAAAGGAGAAGAGTGGTTTGGGAATGTCTGGGGAGTAAAGTCAGGGGTTAGTGAGAGGACAAGAGCAAGGGAAGGAGTAGCAATACTCCTGAAACAGGAGTTGTGGGAGCATGTGATAGAATGTAAGAAAGTAAATTCTCGATTAATATGGGTAATACTGAAAGTTGATGGAGAGAGGTGGGTGATTATTGGTGCATATGCACCTGGGCATGAGAAGAAAGATCATGAGAGGCAAGTGTTTTGGGAGCAGCTGAATGAGTGTGTTAGTGGTTTTGATGCACGAGACCGGGTCATAGTGATGGGTGATTTGAATGCAAAGGTGAGTAATGTGGCAGTTGACGGAATAATTGGTATACATGGGGTGTTCAGTGTTGTAAATGGAAATGGTGAAGAGCTTGTAGTTTTATGTGCTGAAAAAGGACTGATGATTGGGAATACCTGGTTTAAAAAGCGAGATATACATAAGTATACTTATGTAAGTAGGAGAGATGGCCAGAGAGCGTTATTGGATTACGTGTTAATTGACAGGCGTGCGAAAGAGAGACTCTTGGATGTTAATGTGCTGAGAGGTGCAACTGGAGGGATGTCTGATCATTATCTTGTGGAGGCTAAGGTGAAGATTTGTATGGGTTTTCAGAAAAGAAGAGTGAATGTTGGGGTGAAGAGGGTGGTGAGAGTAAGTGAGCTTGGGAAGGAGACCTGTGTGAGGAAGTACCAGGAGAGACTGTGTACAGAATGGAAAAAGGTGAGAACAATGGAAGTAAGGGGAGTGGGGGAGGAATGGGATGTATTTAGGGAATCAGTGATGGATTGCGCAATAGATGCTTGTGGTGGGTTGATTAGAAAGGGTAGTGAGTGGTGGGATGAAGAAGTAAGAGTATTAGTGAAAGAGAAGAGAGAGGCATTTGGACGGTTTTTGCAGGGAAAAAATGCAATTGAGTGGGAGATGTATAAAAGAAAGAGACAGGAGGTCAAGAGAAAGGTGCAAGAGGTGAAAAAAAGGGCAAATGAGAGTTGGGGTGAGAGAGTCTCATTATATTTTTGGGAGAATAAAAAGATGTTCTGGAAGGAGGTAAATAAAGTGCGTAAGACAAGGGAGCAAATGGGAACTTCAGTGAAGGGCGCAAATGGGGAGGTGATAACAAGGAGTGGTGATGTGAGAAGGATATGGAGTGAGTATTTTGAAGGTTTGTTGAATGTGTCTGATGATAGAGTGGCAGATATAGGGTGTTTTGGTCGAGGTGGTGTGCAAAGTGAGAGGGTTAGGGAAAATGATTTGGTAAACAGAGAAGAGGTACTAAAAGCTTTGCGGAAGATGAAAGCCGGCAAGGCAGCATGTTTGGATGGTATTGCAGTGGAATTTATTAAAAAAGGGGGTGACTGGATTGTTGACTGGTTGGTAAGGTTATTTAATGTATGTATGACTCATGGTGAGGTGCCTGAGGATTGGCGGAATGCGTGCATAGTGCCATTGTACAAAGGCAAAGGGGATAAGAGTGAGTGCTCAAATTACAGAGGTATAAGTTTGTTGAGTATTCCTGGTAAATTATATGGGAGGGTATTGATTGAGAGGGTGAAGGCATGTACAGAGCATCAGATTGGGGAAGAGCAGTGTGGTTTCAGAAGTGATAGAGGATGTGTGGATCAGGTGTTTGCTTTGAAGAATGTATGTGAGAAATACTTAGAAAAGCAAATGGATTTGTATGTAGCATTTATGGATCTGGAGAAGGCATATGATAGAGTTGATAGAGATGCTCTGTGGAAGGTATTAAGAATATATGGTGTGGGAGGCAAGTTGTTAGAAGCAGTGAAAACTTTTTATCGAGGATGTAAGGCATGTGTACGTGTAGGAAGAGAGGAAAGTGATTGGTTCTCAGTGAATGTAGGTTTGCGGCAGGGGTGTGTGATGTCTCCATGGTTGTTTAATTTGTTTATGGATGGGGTTGTTAGGGAGGTAAATGCAAGAGTTTTGGAAAGAGTGGCAAGTATGAAGTCTGTTGGGGATGAGAGAGCTTGGGAAGTGAGTCAGTTGTTGTTCGCTGATGATACAGCACTGGTGGCTGATTCATGTGAGAAACTGCAGAAGCTGGTGACTGAGTTTGGTAAAGTGTGTGGAAGAAGAAAGTTAAGAGTAAATGTGAATAAGAGCAAGGTTATTAGGTACAGTAGGGTTGAGGGTCAAGTCAATTGGGAGGTGAGTTTGAATGGAGAAAAACTGGAGGAAGTGAAGTGTTTTAGATATCTGGGAGTGGATCTGGCAGCGGATGGAACCATGGAAGCGGAAGTGGATCATAGGGTGGGGGAGGGGGCGAAAATTCTGGGAGCCTTGAAGAATGTGTGGAAGTCGAGAACATTATCTCGGAAAGCAAAAATGGGTATGTTTGAAGGAATAGTGGTTCCAACAATGTTGTATGGTTGCGAGGCGTGGGCTATGGATAGAGTTGTGCGCAGGAGGATGGATGTGCTGGAAATGAGATGTCTGAGGACAATGTGTGGTGTGAGGTGGTTTGATCGAGTAAGTAACGTAAGGGTAAGAGAGATGTGTGGAAATAAAAAGAGCGTGGTTGAGAGAGCAGAAGAGGGTGTTTTGAAATGGTTTGGGCACATGGAGAGAATGAGTGAGGAAAGGTTGACCAAGAGGATATATGTGTCGGAGGTGGAGGGAACGAGGAGAAGAGGGAGACCAAATTGGAGGTGGAAAGATGGAGTGAAAAAGATTTTTTGTGATCGGGGCCTGAACATGCAGGAGGGTGAAAGGAGGGCAAGGAATAGAGTGAATTGGAGCGATGTGGTATACAGGGGTTGACGTGCTGTCAGTGGATTGAATCAGGGCATGTGAAGCGTCTGGGGTAAACCATGGAAAGCTGTGTAGGTATGTATATTTGCGTGTGGGGACGGCTGTATGTACATGTGTATGGGGGGGGGGGGATTGGGCCATTTCTTTCGTCTGTTTCCTTGCGCTACCTCGCAAACGCGGGAGACAGCGACAAAGTATAAAAAAAAAAAAAAAAAAATATATATATATATATATATATATATATATATATATATATATATATATATATTTTTTTTTTTTTTTATACTTTGTCGCTGTCTCCCGCGTTTGCGAGGTAGCGCAAGGAAACAGACGAAAGAAATGGCCCAACCCCCCCATACACATGTACATACACACGTCCACACACGCAAATATACATACCTACACAGCTTTCCATGGTTTACCCCAGACGCTTCACATGCCTTGATTCAATCCACTGACAGCACGTCAACCCCTGTATACCACATCGCTCCAATTCACTCTATTCCTTGCCCTCCTTTCACCCTCCTGCATGTTCAGGCCCCGATCACACAAAATCCTTTTCACTCCATCTTTCCACCTCCAATTTGGTCTCCCTCTTCTCCTCGTTCCCTCCACCTCCGACACATATATCCTCTTGGTCAATCTTTCCTCACTCATTCTCTCCATGTGCCCAAACCATTTCAAGACACCCTCTTCTGCTCTCTCCACCACGCTCTTTTTATTTCCACACATCTCTCTTACCCTTACGTTACTTACTCGATCAAACCACCTCACACCACACATTGTCCTCAAACATCTCATTTCCAGCACATCCATCCTCCTACGCACAACTCTATCCATAGCCCACGCCTCGCAACCATACAACATTGTTGGAACTACTATTCCTTCAAACATACCCATTTTTGCTTTCCGGGATAATGTTCTCGACTTCCACACATTTTTCAAGGCTCCCAAAATTTTCGCCACCTCCCCCACCCTATGATCCACTTCCGCTTCCATGGTTCCATCCGCTGACAGATCCACTCCCAGATATCTAAAACACTTCACTTCCTCCAGCCTCTCACCATTCAAACTAACCTCCCAATTGACTTGACCCTCAACCCTACTGTACCTAATAACCTTGCTCTTATTCACATTTACTCTTAACTTTCTTCTTCCACACACTTTACCAAACTCCGTCACCAGCTTCTGCAGTTTCTCACATGAATCCGCCACCAGCGCTGTATCATCAGCGTACAACAACTGACTCACTTCCCAAGCTCTCTCATCCCCAACAGACTTCATACTTGCCCCTCTTTCCAAAACTCTTGCATTTACCTCCCTAACAACCCCATCCATAAACAAATTAAACAACCATGGAGACATCACACACCCCTGCCGCAAACCTACATTCACTGAGAACCAATCACTTTCCTCTCTTCCTACACGTACACATGCCTTACATCCTCGATAAAAACTTTTCACTGCTTCTAACAACTTGCCTCCCACACCATATATTCTTAATACCTTCCACAGAGCATCTCTATCAACTCTATGGAATGAGTATTTTGAAGGTTTGTTGAATGTGTCTGATGACAGAGTGGCAGATATAGGGTGTTTGGGTCGAGGTGGTGTGCAAAGTGAGAGGGTTAGGGAAAATGAGTTGGTAAACAGAGAAGAGGTAGTAAAAGCTTTGCGGAAGATGAAAGCCGGCAAGGCAGCAGGTTTGGATGGTATTGCAGTGGAATTTATTAAAAAAGGGGGTGACTGTATTGTTGACTGGTTGGTAAGGTTATTTAATGTATGTATGACTCATGGTGAGGTGCCTGAGGATTGGCGGAATGCTTGCATAGTGCCATTGTACAAAGGCAAAGGGGATAAGAGTGAGTGCTCAAATTACAGAGGTATAAGTTTGTTGAGTATTCCTGGTAAATTATATGGGAGGGTATTGATTGAGAGGGTGAAGGCATGTACAGAGCATCAGATTGGGGAAGAGCAGTGTGGTTTCAGAAGTGGGAGAGGATGTGTGGATCAGGTGTTTGCTTTGAAGAATGTATGTGAGAAATACTTAGAAAAGCAAATGGATTTGTATGTAGCATTTATGGATCTGGAGAAGGCATATGATATATATAAATATATATATATATATATATATATATATATATATATATATATATATATATATATATATATATATATATATATATATATATATAAATATATATATATATATATATATATATATATATATATATATATATATATATATATATATATATATATATATATATATATATATATATATATATATATATATATATCTTTTTTCTTTCACACTCTTCGCCATTTCCCGCATTCGCGAGGTAGCGTTAAGAACAGAGGACTGGGCCTTTGAGGGAATATCCTAACCTGGCCCCCTTCTCCGTTCCTTCTTTTGGAAAATTAAAAAAGAAAGGGTTGAGGGTCAAGTCAATTGGGAGGTAAGTTTGAATGGAGAAAAACTTGAGGAAGTAAAGTGTTTTAGATATCTGGGAGTGGATCTGGCAGCGGATGGAACCATGGAAGCGGAAGTGGATCATCGGGTGGGGGAGGGGTCGAAAATCCTGGGAGCCTTGAAGAATGTGTGGAAGTCGAGAACATTATATCGGAAAGCAAAAATGGGTATGTTTGAAGGAATAGTGGTCCCAACAATGTTTTATGGTCGTGAGGTGTGGGCTATGGATAGAGTTCTGCGCAGGAGGGTGGATGAACTGTAAATGAGATGTTTAAGGACAATGTGTGGTGTGAGGTCGTTTGATCGAGTAAGTAACGTAAGGGTAAGAGAGATGCGTGGAAATAAAAATAGTGTGGTTGAGAGAGCAGAAGAGGGTGTTTTGAAATGGTTTGGTCACATGGAGAGAATGAGTGAGGAAAGATTGACCAAGAGGATATATGTGTCGGAGGTGGAGGGAACGAGGAGAAGTGGGAGACCAAATTGGAGGTGGAAAGATGGAGTGAAAAAGATTTTGTGTGATCGGTGCCTGATCATGCAGGAGGGTGAAAGGAGGGTAAGGAATAAAGTGAATTGGATCTATGTGGTATACCGGGGTTGACGTGCTGTCAGTGGATTGAATCAGGGCATGTGAAGCGTCTGGGGTAAACCATGGAAAGCTGTGTAGGTATGTATATTTGCGTGTTTGGACGTGTATGTATATACATGTGTATGTGGGTGGGTTGGGCCATTTCTTTCGTCTGTTTCCTTGCGCTACCTCGCAAACGCGGGAAACAGCGACAAAGAAAAAAAAAAAAATATATATATATATATATATATATATATATATATATATATATATATATATATATATATACATATATCCATAGCCCATGCTTCGCAACCATATAACAATGTTGGAACCACTATTCTTTCAAAAATACCCATTTTTGCTTTCCGAGATAATGTTCTCGACTTCCACACATTCTTCAAGGCTCCCAGAATTTTCGCCCCCTCCCCCATCCTATGATCCACTTCCGCTTCCATGGTTCCATCCGCTGCCAGATCCACTCCCAGATATCTAAAACACTTCACTTCCTCCAATTTTTCTCCATTCAAACTTACCTCCATATTCAAATGTCACTAAACACTAATCTACCTAAAAACCTTGCTCTAATATAAATTCAATCTCAGCTTTCTTCTTTCACACTCTTTACCAAACTTAGTCACCAACTTCTGCAGTGTCTCACCCGAATCAGCCACCAGCGTTGTATCATCAGCGAGCAAAATCTGACTCCCTTCCTAAGCCCTCTCACCATAACAATCTGGATACTTTCCCCTCACTCCAAAACTCTTGCATTCACCTCCCTAACAACCACTATTTATAAAGATATTAAACAACTATGGAGACATCACTCACCTTTGCCATAAACCAACATTAACAGAGAACCAATCACTTTCCATTCTTCCTACACGGACACATGCCTTACATCCTCGATAAAAACATTTCACTGCTTTTAACAACTTGCCTCCCACACCATATATTCTTAATACTTCCCTTAGAGCATCTCTATCAACTCTATCATATGTCTTCTTCAGATTCATAAATGCTACATACAAATCCATTTGCTTTTGTAAGTATTTTTCACATACATTCTTCAAAGCAAACACCTAATCCACACATCCTTTACTACTTCTGAAACCACACTGCTCTTTCCCAATCCGATTCTCTGTACATGCCTTCACCCTCTCAATCAATATCCTCCCATATAATTTCCCAGGAATAATCAACAAACTTATACCTCTGTAATTTGAGAACTCACTTTTATCCACTTTACCTTTGTACAATGGCACTATGCACGCATTCCGCCAATCATCAGGAGCCTCACCATGAGTCATACATACATTAAATAACCTTACGAACTAGTCAACTGTACAATCATCCCGCTTTTTTAATAAATTCCACTGCAATACCATCCAAAACCCGCTGCCTTGCCAGCTTTAATCTTCTGGAAGGATTTTACTACCTCTTCTCTGTTTACCAAATTATTCTCCCTAACCCTCTCACTTTGCAAACCACTTCGACCAAAACACCCTATATCTGCCACTCTATCATCAAACATTTTCAACAAACCCTCATAATACTCACTCCATCTCCTTCTCATATCACCACTACTTGTTATCACCTCCCAATTACCCCCCTTCATTGAGGCTCCCATTTGTTCCCTTGTTTTACGCACTTTATTTACCCCTTTCCAAAACATCATTTCATTCTCCCTGAAATTCAATGATACTCTCTCACCCCAACTCTCATTTGCCCTCTTTTTCACCTCTTGCACCTTTCTCTTGAACTCCTGCCTTTTTCTTTTATACATTTACCACTCATTTGCATTATTTCCCTGCAAAAATTGTCCAAATGCCTCTCTCTTCTCTTTCACTAATAATCCTACTTCTTCATCCTACCACTCACTACCCTTTCTAATCTGCCCACCTCCCACGCTTCTCATGGCAAAGCATCTTTTGCGCAAGGCATCACTGCTTCCCTAAATACATCCCACTCCTCCCCCAATCCCCTTTCATCGTTTGTTTTCACCTTTTTCCATTCTGTACTCAGTCTCTCGTGGTAACTCCTCACACAAGTGTCATTCCTAAGCTCACTTACTCTCACCACTCTCTTCACCTCAACATTCTCTCCTCTTTTCTGAAAAACTCTACAAACCTTCACTTTCGCCTCCTCTTGGCACATTATTCTCCAAAAGTCTCTCTTTCGCGCAATTATCAATTAACACATAATGCAATAACGCTCTCTGGCCATCCCTCCTACTTCTGTAAGTATACTTATGTATATCTATCTTTTTAAACCAGGTACTCCAAATCACCAGTCTTTTTTCAGCACATAAATCTACAAGGTCTTCATCATTTCTATTTACAACACTCAACACCCCATGTACACCAATTATTCCCTCAACTTCCATATTACTCACCTTTCCATTCAAATCTCCCATCACTATAACCCGGTCTCATGCAACAAAATTACTAGCACACTCACTAAGCTATTCCCAAAACACTTGCCTCTCATGATCTTTCTTCTCATGCCCAGGTGCATATGCACCAATAATCACCCATCTGTCTCCATCCATTTTCAGTTTTACCCATATAATTTTAGAGTTTACTTTCTTACACTCTATCACATACTCCAACCACTCCTGTTTCAGGAGTAGTGTTAATCTTTCCCTTGCTCTTGTCCTATCACTAACTCCTGGATAGAGTTATGTTGAGGAGGGCGGAAGTGCTGGAAAAAGATGTTTCAGGACAATATGTGGTGTGACGTGGTTTGATCGAGTAAGTAATAACAGGGTAAGAGAGATGTGTGGTAATAAAAAGAGTGTGGTTGAGAGAACAGAAGAGCGTGTTTTGAAATGGTTTGGTCACATGGAGAGAAAGAATGAGGAAAGATTGACCAACAGGATATATGTGTCAGTGGTGGAGGGAACGAGAACTGAGAGACCAAACTGGAGGAGGAAAGATGGAGTGAAAAAGATTTTGAGTGATCGGGGACTGAACACGCAAGAGGTTGAAAGGCGTGCAAGGAACAGAATGAATTGGAACGATGTGGTATACCGAGGTCGACGTGATGTCAATGGATTGAACCAGGGCACGTGAAGCGTCTGGGGTAAACCATGGAAAGTTCTGTGGGGCCTGGATGTGGAAAGGGAGCTGTGGTTTCGGGCATTATTGCATGACAGCTAGAGACTGAATGTGAACGAATATATATATGTATATATATATATATATATATATATATATATATATATATATATATATATATATATATATATATATATATATATATATATATATTTTCTTTTTTTTTTTTTATACTTTGTCGCTGTCTCCCGCGTTTGCGAGGTAGCGCAAGGAAACAGACGAAAGAAATGGCCCAACCCCCCCCCATACACATGTATATACATACGTCCACACACGCAAATATACATACCTACACAGCTTTCCATGGTTTACCCCAGACGCTTCACACGCCCTGATTCAATCCACTGACAGCACGTCAACCCCGGTATACCACATCGCTCCAATTCACTCTATTCCTTGCCCTCCTTTCACCCTCCTGCATGTTCAGGCCCCGATCACACAAAATCTTTTTCACTCCATCTTTCCACCTCCAATTTGGTCTCCCTCTTCTCCTCGTTCCCTCCACCTCCGACACATATATCCTCTTGGTCAATCTTTCCTCACTCATTCTCTCCATGTGCCCAAACCACTTCAAAACACCCTCTTCTGCTCTCTCAACCACGCTCTTTTTATTTCCACACATCTCTCTTACCCTTACGTTACTCACTCGATCAAACCACCTCACACCACACATTGTCCTCAAACATCTCATTTCCAGCACATCCATCCTCCTGCGCACAACTCTATCCATAGCCCACGCCTCGCAACCATACAACATTGTTGGAACCACTATTCCTTCAAACATACCCATTTTTGCTTTCCGAGATAATGTTCTCGACTTCCACACATTCTTCAAGGCCCCCAGAATTTTCGCCCCCTCCCCCACCCTATGATCCACTTCCGCTTCCATGGTTCCATCCGCTGCCAGATCCACTCCCAGATATCTAAAACACTTCACTTCCTCCAGTTTTTCTCCATTCAAACTCACCTCCCAATTGACTTGACCCTCAACCCTACTGTACCTAATAACCTTGCTCTTATTCACATTTACTCTTAACTTTCTTCTTCCACACACTTTACCAAACTCAGTCACCAGCTTCTGCAGTTTCTCACATGAATCAGCCACCAGCGCTGTATCATCAGCGAACAACAACTGACTCACTTCCCAAGCTCTCTCATCCCCAACAGACTTCATACTTGCCCCTCTTTCCAAAACTCTTGCATTTACCTTCCTAACAACCCCATCCATAAACAAATTAAACAACCATGGAGACATCACACACCCCTGCCGCAAACCTACATTCACTGAGAACCAATCACTTTCCTCTCTTCCTACACGTACACATGCCTTACATCCTCGATAAAAACTTTTCACTGCTTCTAACAACTTTCCTCCCACACCATATATTCTTAATACCTTCCACAGAGCATCTCTATCAACTCTATCATATGCCTTCTCCAGATCCATAAATGCTACATACAAATCCATTTGCTTTTCTAAGTATTTCTCACATACATTCTTCAAAGCAAACACCTGATCCACACATCCTCTACCACTTCTGAAACCACACTGCTCTTCCCCAATCTGATGCTCTGTACATGCCTTCACCCTCTCAATCAATACCCTCCCATATAATTTACCAGGAATACTCAACAAACTTATACCTCTGTAATTTGAGCACTCACTCTTATCCCCTTTGCCTTTGTACAATGGCACTATGCACGCATTCCGCCAATCCTCAGGCACCTCACCATGAGTCATACATACATTAAATAACCTTACCAACCAGTCAACAATACAGTCACCCCCTTTTTTAATAAATTCCACTGCAATACCATCCAAACCTGCTGCCTTGCCGGCTTTCATCTTCCGCAAAGCTTTCACTACCTCTTCTCTGTTTACCAAATCATTTTCCCTAACCCTCTCACTTTGCACACCACCTCGACCAAAACACCCTATATCTGCCACTCTATCATCAAACACATTCAACAAACCTTCAAAATACTCACTCCATCTCCTTCTCACATCACCACTACTTGTTATCACCTCCCCATTTACGCCCTTCACTGAAGTTCCCATTTGCTCCCTTGTCTTACGCACCCTATTTACCTCCTTCCAGAACATCTTTTTATTCTCCCTAAAATTTACTGATAGTCTCTCACCCCAACTCTCATTTGCCCTTTTTTTCACCTCTTGCACGTTTCTCTTGACCTCCTGTCTCTTTCTTTTATACTTCTCCCACTCAATTGCATTTTTTCCCTGCAAAAATCGTCCAAATGCCTCTCTCTTCTCTTTCACTAATACTCTTACTTCTTCATCCCACCACTCACTACCCTTTCTAAACAGCCCACCTCCCACTCTTCTCATGCCACAAGCATCTTTTGCGCAATCCATCACTGATTCCCTAAATACATCCCATTCCTCCCCCACTCCCCTTACTTCCATTGTTCTCACCTTTTTCCATTCTGTACACAGTCTCTCCAGATACTTCTTCACACAGGTCTCCTTCCCAAGCTCACTTACTCTCACCACCTTCTTCACCCCAACATTCACTCTTCTTTTCTGAAAACCCATACTAATCTTCACCTTAGCCTCCACAAGATAATGATCAGACATCCCTCCAGTTGCACCTCTCAGCACATTGACATCCAAAAGTCTCTCTTTCGCACGCCTGTCAATTAACACGTAATCCAATAACGCTCTCTGGCCATCTCTCCTACTTACATAAGTATACTTATGTATATCTCGCTTTTTAAACCAGGTATTCCCAATCATCAGTCCTTTTTCAGCACATAAATCTACAAGCTCTTCACCATTTCCATTTACAACACTGAACACCCCATGCATACCAATTATTCCCTCAACTGCCACATTACTCACCTTTGCATTCAAGTCACCCATCACTATAACCCGGTCTCGTGCATCAAAACCGCTATATATATATATATATATATATATATATATATATATATATATATATATATATATATATATATATATATATATATATATTTTTCTTTTTTCTTTTTTTTGCTTTGTCGCTGTCTCCCGCGTTTGCGAGGTAGCGCAAGGAAACAGACGAAAGAAATGGCCCAACACACCTACATGTATATACATACGTCCACACACGCAAATATACATACCTACACAGCTTTCCATGGTTTAACCCAGACGCTTCACATGCCTTGATTCAATCCACTAACAGCACGTCAACCCCGGTATACCACATCGCTCCAATTCACTCTATTCCTTGCCCTCCTTTCACTCTCCTGCATGTTCAGGCCCCGATCACACAAAATCTTTTTCACTCCATCTTTCCACCTCCAATTTGGTCTCCCTCTTCTCCTCGTTCCCTCCACCTCCGACACGTATATCCTCTTGGTCAATCTTTCCTCATTCATTCACTCCATGTGACCAAACCATTTCAAAACACCCTCTTCTGCTCTCTCAACCACGCTCTTTTTATTTCCACACATCTCTCTTACCCTTACGTTACTTACTCGATCAAACCACCTCACACCACACATCCGCTGCCAGATCCACTCCCAGATATCTAAAACACTGAAGTGTTTTAGATATATATATATATATATATATATATATATATATATATATATATATATATATATATATATATATATATATATATATATATATATAGATATATATATATATATATATATATATATATATATATATATATATATATATATATATATATATATATATATATATATATATATATATATATATATATATATATATATATAATATATATATATATATATATATATATATATATATATATATATATATATATATATATATATATATATATATATATATATATATATATATATATATATATATATATATATATATATATATATATATATATATATATATATATATATATATATATATATATATATATATATATATATATATATATATATATATATATATATATATATATATATGTTGGAAAGGATCACAATTTTGCGCTTGATCAAGATATTCCTATAAGTCCACGGGGAAAATGAAACACGGAAAGTTCCCAAGTGCACTTTCGTGTAATAATCACATCATCGGGGGACACACAAGAGAGAAATATAACAGTCAGTTGATATACATCGAAGAGACGAAGCTAGGACGCTATTTGGTAAACATGTGATTGTCCAAAACATATGTATATACAAATATATATATATATGTATATATATATATATATATATATATATGTATATATATATGTATATATATATATATATATATATATATATATATATATATATATATATATATATATATATATATATATATATATATATATATATATATATATATATATATATATATATATATATATATATATGTGGAAGTCGAGAACATTATCCCGGAAAGCAAAAATGGGTATGTTTGAAGGAATAGTGGTTCCAACAATGTTGTATGGTTGCGAGGCGTGGGCTATGGATAGAGTTGTGCGCAGGAGGATGGATGTGCTGGAAATGAGATGTTTGAGGACAATGTGTGGTGTGAGGTGGTTTGATCGAGTAAGTAACGTAAGGGTAAGAGAGATGTGTGGAAATAAAAAGAGCGTGGTTGAGAGAGCAGAAGAGGGTGTTTTGAAGTGGTTTGGGCACATGGAGAGAATGAGTGAGGAAAGATTGACCAAGAGGATATATCTGTCGGAGGTGGAGGGAACGAGGAGAAGAGGGAGACCAAATTGGAGGTGGAAAGATGGAGTAAAAAGGATTTTGTGTGATCGGGGCCTGAACATGCAGGAGGGCAAGGAATAGAGTGAATTGGAGCGATGTGGTATACAGGGGTTGACGTGCTGTCAGTGGATTGAATCAAGGCATGTGAAGCGTCCGGGGTAAACCATGGAAAGCTGTGTAGGTATGTATATTTGCGTGTGTGGACGTGTGTATGTACAGGTGTATGGGGGGGGGTTGGGCCATTTCTTTCGTCTGTTTCCTTGCGCTACCTCGCAAACGCGGGAGACAGCGACGAGGTACAAAAAAAAAAAAAAAAAAAAAATATATTTATATATATATATATATTGGAGGTGGAAAGATGGAGTGAAAAAGATTTTGTGTGATCGGGGCCTAAACATGCAGGAGGGTGAAAGGAGGGCAAGGAATAGAGTGAGTTGGAGCGATATGGTATACCGGGGTTGACGTGCTGTCAGTGGATTGAATCAGGGCATGTGAAGCGTCTGGGGTAAACAATGGAAAGCTGTGTAGGTATGTATATTTGCGTGTGTGGACGTATGTATATACATGTGTATGGGGGAGGGTTGGGCCATTTCTTTCGTCTGTTTCCTTGCGCTACCTCGCAAACGCGGGAGACAGCGACAAAGCAAAAAAAAAAAAAAAAAAATATATATATATATATATATATATATATATATATATATTTATATATATATATATATATATATATATATATTTTTTTTTTTTTTCTTTCTTCTTTTAAACCATTCGCCATTTGCCGCGTTAGCGAGGTAGCGTTCGAAACAGAGGACTGGGCATTTTTGGAATATCCTCACCTGGCCACCTCTGTTCCTTCTTTTGGAAAATTAAAAAGAAAAAAAAAGAAAGAGAGGGGAGGATTTCCAGCCCCCTGCTCCCTCCCCTTTTAGTCGCCTTCTACGACACGCAGGGAATACGTGGGAAGTATTCTTAATCCCCTATCCCCAGGGGTAATATATATATATATATCTTTCTTTTAAACTATCCGCCATTTCCCGCATTAGCGAGGTAGCGTTAAGAACAGAGGACTGGGCCTTTGTGAAATATCCTCACCTGGCCCCCCTCTGTTCCTTCTTTTGGAAAATTAGAAAAAAAAAAAAAAAAAAAAAACGAGAGGGGAGGATTTCCAGCCTCCCGCTCCCTTCCCTTTTAGTCGCCTTTTACGACACGCAGGGAATACGTGGGAAGTATTCTTCATCCCCTATCCCCAGGGATAATATATATATATATATATATATATATATATATATATATATATATATATATATATATATATATATATATATATATATATATATATATATATATATATATATATATACATATATATATATATATATATATGTATATAGATATATATATATATATATATATATATATGTATATATACATATATATATATATAATATATATATATTTTTTTTTTTGCTTTGTCGCTGTCTCCCGCGTTTGCGAGGTAGCGTAAGGAAACAGACGAAAGAAATAGCCCAACCCACCCCCATACACTCGTATATACATACGTCCACACACGCAAATATACATACCTACACAGCTTTCCATGGTTTACCCCAGACGCTTCACATGCCCTGATTCAATCCACTGACAGCACGTCAACCCCGATATACCACATCGATCCAATTCACTCTATTCCTTGCCCTCCTTTCACCTCCAATTTGGTCTCCCTCTTCTCCTCGTTCCCTCCACCTCCGACACGTATATCCTCTTGGTCAATCTTTCCTCACTCAGTCTCTCCATGTGCCCAAACCATTTCAAAACACCCTCTTCTGCTCTCTCAACCACGCTCTTTTTATTTCCACACATCTCTCTAACCATTACGTTACTTACTCGATCAAACCACCTCACACCACATATTGTCCTCAAACATCTCATTTCCAGCATATCCATCCTCCTGCGCACAACTCTATCTATAGCCCACGCCTCGCAACCATACAACATTGTTGGAACCACTATTCCTTTAAACATACCCATTTTTGCTTTTCGAGATAATGTTCTCGACTTCCACACATTCTTCAAGGCTCCCAGAATTTTCGCCCCCTCCCCCACCCTATGATCCACTTCCGCTTTCATGGTTCCATCCGCTGCCAGATCCACTCCCAGATATCTAAAACACTTTACTTCCTCCAGTTTTTCTCCATTGAAACTTACCTCCCAGTTGACTCGACCCTCAACCCTACTGTACCTAATAACCTTGCTCTTATTCACATTTACTCTTAACTTTCTTCTTTCACACACTTTACCAAACTCAGTCACCACCTTCTGCAGTTTCTCACATGAATCAGCCACCAGCTCTGTATCATCAGCGAACAACAACTGACTCACTTCCCAAGCTCTCTCATCCCCAACAGACTTCATACTTGCCCTTCTTTCCAAAACTCTTGCATTCACCTCCCTAACAACCCCATCCATAAACAAATTAAACAACCATGGAGACATCACACACCCCTGCCGCAAACCTACATTCACTGAGAACCAATCACTTTCCTCTCTTCCTACACGTACACATGCCTTACATCCTCGATAAAAACTTTTCACTGCTTCCAACAACTTGCCTCCCACACCATATATTCTTAATACCTTCCACCGAGCATCTCTATCAACTCTATCATATGCCTTCTCCAGATCCATAAATGCTACATACAAATCCATTTGTGTCGGAGGTGGAGGGAACGAGGAGAAGAGGGAGACCAAATTGGAGGTGGAAAGATGGAGTGAAAAGGATTTTGTGTGATCGGGGCCTGAACATGCAGGAGGGTGAAAGGAGGGCAAGGAATAGAGTGAATTGGAGCGATGTGGTATACAGGGGTTGACTTGCTGTCAGTGGATTGAATCAAGGCATGTGAAGCGTCCGGGGTAAACCATGGAAAGCTGTGTAGGTATGTATATTTGCGTGTGTGGACGTGTGTATGTACATGTGTATGGGGGGGGTTGGGCCATTTTTTTTTTTTTATACTATTCACCATTTCCCGCGATAGCGAGGTAGCGTTAAGAACAGAGGACTGGGCCTTTGAGGGAATACCTCACCTGGCCCCCTTCTCTGTTCCTTCTTTTGGAAAATTAAAAAAAAAAAGAGGGGAGGATTTCCAGCCCCCCGCTCCCTTCCCTTTTAGTCTCCTTCTACGACACGCAGGGAATACGTGGGAAGTATTCTTTCTCCCCTATCCCCAGGGATATATATATATATATATATATATATATATATATATATATATATATATATATATATATATATATATATTTTTTTTTTTATACTTTGTCGCTGTCTCCCGCGTTTGCGAGGTAGCGCAAGGAAACAGACGAAAGAAATGCCCCCCCTCCCCCATACAGATGTGTATACATACGTCCACACACGGAAATATACATACCTACACAGCTTTCCATGGTTTACCCCAGACGCTTCACATGCCTTGATTCAATCCACTGACAGCACGTCAGCCCCGGTATACCACATTGCTACAATTCACTCTATTCCTTGCCCTCCTTTCACCCTCCTGCATGTTCAGGCCCCGATCACACAAAATCTTTTTCACACCATCTTTCCACCTCCAATTTGGTCTCCCTCTTCTCCTTGTTCCCTCCACCTCCGACACATATATCCTCTTGGTCAATCTTTCCTCACTCATCCTCTCCATGTGACCAAACCACTTCAAAACACCCTCTT
This sequence comes from Panulirus ornatus, assembly GCF_036320965.1. Classification (NCBI taxonomy): domain Eukaryota; kingdom Metazoa; phylum Arthropoda; class Malacostraca; order Decapoda; family Palinuridae; genus Panulirus; species Panulirus ornatus. Next base: position 10,954,256 of record NC_092241.1, read on the forward strand.
CTGCTCTCTCAACCACGCTCTTTTTATTTCCACATATCTCTCTTACCCTTACGTTACTCACTCGATCAAACCACCTCACACCACACATTGTCCTCAAACATCTCATTTCCAGCACATCCATCCTCCTGCGCACAACTCTATCCATAGCCCACGCCTCGCAACCATACAACATTGTTGGAACCACTATTCCTTCAAACATACCCATTTTTGCTTTCCGAGATAATGTTCTCGACTTCCACACATTCTTCAAGGCCCCCAGAATTTTCGCCCCCTCCCCCACCCTATGATCCACTTCCGCTTCCATGGTTCCATCCGCTGCCAGATCCACTCCCAGATATCTAAAACACTTCACTTCCTCCAGTTTTTCTCCATTCAAACTCACCTCCCAATTGACTTGACCCTCAACCCTACTGTACCTAATAACCTTGCTCTTATTCACATTTACACTTAACTTTCTTCTTGCACTCACTTTACCAAACTCAGTCACCAGCTTCTGCAGTTTCACACATGAATCAGCCACCAGCGCTGTGTCATCAGCGAACAACAACTGACTCACTTCCCAAGCTCTCTCACCCCCAACAGACTTCATACTTGCCCCTCTTTCCAAAACTCTTGCATTAACCTCCCTAACAACCCCATCCATAAACAAATTAAACAACCATGGAGACATCACACACCCCTGCCGCAAACCTACATTCACTGAGAACCAGTCACTTTCCTCTCTTCCTACACATACACATGCCTTACATCCTCGATAAAAACTTTTCACTGCTTCTAACAACTTTCCTCCCACACCATATATTCTTAATACCTTCCACAGAGCATCTCTATCAACTCTATCATATGCCTTCTCCAGATCCATAAATGCTACATACAAATCCATTTGCTTTTCTTAGTATTTCTCACATACATTCTTCAAAGCAAACACCTGATCCACACATCCTCTACCACTTCTGAAACCACACTGCTCTTCCCCAATCTGATGCTCTGTACATGCCTTCACCCTCTCAATCAATACCCTCCCATATAATTTACCAGGAATACTCAACAAACTTATACCTCTGTAATTTGAGCACTCACTCTTATCCCCTTTGCCTTTGTACAAGTGGAGTGTGGGAAGAATGGGATGTATTTAGGGAAGCAGTGATGGATTGCGCAAAAGATGCATGTGGCATGAGAGAGGGGGGATGTGGGCAGATTAGAAAGGGTTGTGAGTGGTGGGATGAAGAAGTAAGATTGTTAGTAAAAGAGAAGAGAGAGGCGTTTCAACGATTTTTGGAAAGAAAGTAGTGCAAATGACTTGGAGATGTATGAAATAAAGAGGCAGGAGGTCAAGAGAAAGGTGCAAGAGGTGAAAAAGAGGGCAAATGAGAGTTGGAGTGAAAGAGTATCATTTGATTTTAGGGAGAATAAAAAGATGTTTTTGAAGATGGTAAATAAAGTACGCAAGACTAGATAACGAATGGGAACATCGGTGAAGGGGGAAAAGGGGAAGGTAACAATAAGTAGTGATGAAGTGAGAAGGAGAGGGAGTGAGTATTTTGAAGGTTTGTTGAATGTGTTTGATGATAGAGTGGCAGTTATAAGGTGTTTTGGTCGAGGTGGTGTGCAAAGTGAGAGGGTTAGGGAGAATGATTTGGTAAACAGAGTTGCGGTAGTGAAAGCTTTGTGGCAGAAGAAAGCCGGCAAGGCGGCGGGTTTGGATGGTAGTGCAGTGGAATTTATTAAGATGGGGGTGTTAGTGTTTGTTGATTGGTTGGTAAGGATATTCAATGTATATATGGATCATGGTGAAGTGCCTGAGGATTGGCGGAATGCATGCATAGTGCCATTGTACAAATGCAAAGGGGATAAAGGTGAGTGTTCAAATTACAGAGGCATCCGTTTGTTGAGTATTGCTGGGAAATTAATAGGAGGGTATTGATTGAGAGGGTAAAGGAATGAACAGAGCATCAGACTGGGGAAGAGCAGTGTGGCTTCAGAAGTGGTAGACGATGTGTGGATCAGGTGTTTGCTTTGAAGAATGTATGTGAGAAATACTAAGAAAAACAGATGAATTTGTATGCATATTTGGGTCGGGATGAGGCACACGATAGGGCGGATGGAGATGCTTTGTGGAAGGTATTAAAAGTGTATGGCGTGGTTGGTAATTTACCAGAATCATTGTAAAGTTTTTACCAAGGTTGTAAGGCATGTGTACGAGAAGGAAAAGATGAAAGTGATTGGTTCCAAGGGAATGTTAGTTTGCGGCAGGGGTGCGTGAAGTCTCCGTGGCTGTTAGTTTATTTATGAATGGGGTGGTTAGGGACGTTTTGGAGAGAAGGGCAAGTATGCAGTCTGCTCTGGATGAGAGGTCTTACGAAGTGAGTCAGTTGTTCGCTGATGATACAGCGCTGTTGGCTGATTCGGGTGAGATACTGCAAAAGTTGGTGACTGAGTTTGGTAAAGTGTGTGAAAGAAGAAAGTTGAGAGTAAATGTGAATAAGATCATGGTTATTAGTTTCAATATGGTTGAGGGACAAGTTAACTGAGTGGTAAGTTTGAATGGAGAAAAACTGGAGGAAGTGAAGTATTTTAGATATCTGGGAGTAGACTTAGCAGCGAATGGAACCATTGAAGCGGAAGTGTCACAGGGAGGGGAGGGGACAAAGGTTCGGGAGCGTTGAAGAATGTGTGGAAGGCAAGAATGTTATCTCGGAGAGCAAAAATTTTTATGTTTGAGGGAATAGTGGTTCCATCAATGTTATATGATTGCGAGGCATGGGCTATAGATAGGGCTGTGCGGAGGAGGGTCGATGTGTTGGGAATGAAATATTTGTGGACAGTGTATGGTGTGAGGTGGTTTGATCAAGTAAGTAATGAATGGGTGCGAGAGATGTGTGGTAAGAAAAAGAGTGTGGTTGAGAGAGCAGAAGACTGTTGAAATGGTTGGACACATGGAGAGAATGAATGAGGAAAGATTGACAAAGAGGATATCTGTTTTAGAGGTGAAAGGAACAAGGAGCAACGGGAGACTAAATTGGGTGTGAAAGGATGGAGTGAAAAAGATTTTGAGCGATCGGAGCCTGAACTTACATGAGGATGAAAGGCGTGCAAGGAATAGGGTGAATTGGAACGATGTGGTGTACCGGAGTCGACTTGCTGTCACTGGACTGAACCAGGTCATGTGAAGCGTCTGGGGTAAACCATGGAAAGGCCTGTGGGGCCTAGATGTGGAAGGGGAGCTGTAGTTTCGGTGCATTCCACATAACAGCTAGAGAATGAGTGTGACCGAATGTGGCCTTCTTTTTCTTTTCCTTACGCTACCTCGCTTGGTAGGGTTGAGTTGGGGTGGGGGGGGATTCTATTTCATGTTTGGCGGGTTGGTGAAGAGAATGGATGAAGGCAGCTAATATGAATATGTACATGTTTGTATATGTATATGTCTGTGTATGTTTCTGTATGTATACGTTGAAATGTATATGTATGTATGTGTGCTTGTATGGGCGCTTATGTATATACATCTGTATGTGGGCGGGTTGGGCCATTCCTCGTCTCTTTCCTTGCGCTATAATTCTGAAAAATCAGACATACCTGTTACTGAGATGAGAATGAAGAGTGAGATAAACATGAACATAATGATATTTCTCGTTTAATGAGGAAGAATGACTGATAATAGTCATACCTGTGTGTCGAGGGAAGAGGCTCTGGTGGGCCAGATTGGTACAACAGGACTCGGTGGACGATAGAGGAAGAGCAAAGAAGAACACCGAGGTATCTTGTACATTTATATCAAGGTGAAGAGGAAGATGAATATCTAATGTAGAGATGGGGATGAAAGGAAAAATACATTGGATGAGGACCAATCCAGTGTTAAGAGCAGGGAAGGAAGAGTATGACCAAGACTGAGGGAAGGAGTGCCAGGTGAGGGATCACAGTAAATCTTAAAAGAATCTACCGTTACTCAGAGAGGAACCACTGAGACAGAAGACACATCACCCGTAATGACTCACTGAAGACCCACTGGGGAGGGACCTCTGCATCCATTCGGATAAATGATAGCTATTTTGTACATAAGAGACCCAAAAGAAATTGCATGTGAGAGGCAGAATAAGCAAGGAGGAAATTCACCCAAGGTGCACACACAGACGTGGGAAGATGAGAGGACGTAACTGGATGCATCAGTAGGCAAGGGAAGTGGAGACACGGGGCGAGTGAGCGAGTACGAGGGCGTAAGAGACCTGGGGAAGGTAAATAGGAAGATGTGAGGTGATGAAGAGGGCGAGTGAGGGGAGGGAGGGGATAAAGGGAGGAGAGACGGGGGAAAGGACGAATGTGATGTTTGATATTATCTGGCTGTCTCTGCCACCTGGCCATCCCCTCAGCTTTGAATTCAATCGCTCGGGTCACAGTTGGCTACAGTTTCCTCTCACTGAATGGTAAATAGTTAAGAGCACGCTTTTGCACGACATGAAAAACCCATCTCAGTGTTCTGTGATCCACACACCCAGGTAGGTTCACGCTGTTGAGCCTGTCTCACTGACTGGCAAGACTTATGTGGCATACGGTGTCATATCTGCAGAAGGGATAAAGTTCGCGGAATATTGAAATAGACAAGTAGTTAGCGTGGTCAGTGTTGACTCCAGCTAAAGCATTGAGTGACTTCAGTTACCTTTGGCGGGTTAGGGCAAGACAAGGACAACTGGAGGATACAAAACTGTTCTGAGTGACATACTGAACATATGAACCTACAGTCTACGTTGACATTAAGTTGGTATAGTTGGCTCAACATTCTCAACATTCCTGGGACATTAAGATACCTAAGGATTACAGAGCACTGGATCCGTTTTGCAAGTCGTTCGAAAGTGTCCTACATTATTGTGGATCATTTAGCGAAGGGAAACCAGCCAGTTCTGATATGATCAATATACTCAAGAACTGGAGGGATGGATAAACGAATGAGTGGCTTAGATGATGAAAAACATGACGCCGTTCTCCATGAGATGGTATTGTATACGAACAGAAGCCGAGAGAAAGTTTCATCGATCACGAGACTTATTTAAGTTTTTAATCATCAATAGCCATGCTGATTAATTTACTTATAAAGACTTCTACGAATTAGGGAATTTCAATACTGCTTATTGATATTACTCTGACTGCAAGAGCAGCGAGTGTGCGGCAGATAGATGTCATATGAATCTGATAGTAAGTCTTGTTATTATGAGTTTATCTAAATTCCTCCTACTTTGTGTGAATGAAAAAACCTCACGAGCTTTATCTTCTCTTCGTGTTGATGATATTTAAGATTATGCAATATTCTTCATCCTTTATTGAAATATATCTATAACAGCATATTCATTACAATGATAACTTTTACTGACATGTTGTCTTCCACTTTCTGTCTTCCATTATTCTTCAGTACTGTTTTTCCCGAACTCAATACAGCAGCACACGCTGAAACATACCAGGGGAATCGAGTTCTGTTCTCTTTTCCCAAAACAGCATTCCACCTGCATTTTCAGTGGAATTTGCAAGCAACATTATTTTCCTGTATACACACAAGCAAACAGACACAGAGACAAACACCAACACACACACATGCACACACACACAAACACACACACACACACACACACACACACACACACACACACACACACACACACACACACACACACAAACACACACACACACACCTAGGCATGAGAAGAAAGATCGTGAGAGGCAAGTGTTTTGGGAGCAACTGAGTGAGTGTGTTAGTAATTTTGATGCACGAGACCAGGTTATCGTGATGGGAGATTTGAATGCAAAGGTGAGTAACATGGCAATTGAGGGAATGATTTGTGCACATGGGGTGTTCAGTGTTGTAAATGGTAATGTGCTGAAAAAGGTCTGGTGATTGGGAATACCTGGTCGGAAAAGAGAGATATACTTAAGTATACGTATGTAAGTAGGAGAGATAGCCAGAGAGCATCATTGGATTACGTGTTAATTGATAGGCGCTCGAAAGGGAGACTTTTGGATGTTAATGTGATGACAGGTGCAACTGGAGGGATTTCTGGTCATTATCTTGTGGAGGCGAAGGTGAACATTTGTAGAGGTTTTCAGAAAAGAAGAGGAAATGTTGGAGTGAAGACAGTGGTGAGAGTAAGTGAGCTTAGGAAGGAGACTTGTGTGAGGAAATACCAAGAGAGACTGAGCACAGAATAGAAAAAAGTGAGAACAAAGAACGTAAGGGGAGTGAGGAAGGAATGAGATGTATTTAGGGAAGCAGTGATGGCTTGTGCAAAAGATGTTTGTGGCATGAAAAGCGTGGGAGGTGGGCAGATTAGAAAGGGTATAGAGTGGTGGGATGAAGAAGTAAGATTATTAGTGAAAGAGAAGAGAGAGGCATTTATATGATTTTTGCAGGGAAATATTGCAAATGACTAGGAGATGTATAAAAGAAAGAGGCAGGAGGTCAAGAGAAAGGTGCAAGAGGTGAAAATGAGGGCAAATGAAAGTTGGGGTGAGAGAAGTGGTAGTGGTAGTGGAAGTGGTAGAGGATGTGTGGATCAGATGTTTCCCTTGGAAAATGTAGGTGAGAATTACTAAGAAAAGCAAATGGATTTGTATGTAGCATTTATGGATCTGGAGAAGGCATATGATAGAGTTGATAGATATGCTCTGTGGAAGGTATTAAGAATATATAGTGTGGGAGGTAAGTTGTTAGAAGTAATGAAAAGTTTTTATCGAGGATGTAAGGCATGTGTACGTAGGAAGAGAGGAAAGTGATTGGTTCTCAGTGAATGTTGGTTTCCGGCAAGGGTGCGTGATGTCTCCATGGTTGTTTAATTTGTTTATGGATGGGGTTGTTAAGGAGGTGAATGCAAGAGTTTTGGAAAGATAGGCAAGTGTGCAGTCTGTTGCGGATGAGAGAGCTTGAGAAGTCAGTTGCTGTTCGCTGGTGATACATCGATGGTGGCTGATTCGGGTAAGAAACTGCAGAAGCTGGTGACTGAGTTTGGCGAAGAGTGGAAAGAAGAAAGCTGAGAGTATATGTGAACAAGAGCAAGGTTATTTGGTAGAGTAAGGTTGAGGGAAAAGTTAATTGGGATGTAAGTGAAAGGAGAAAAACTGGAAGAAGTGAAGTGTTTTAGTTATCTGAAAGTGCATTTGGCTGCGGATGGACCCATGGAAACGGAAGTGAATCAGTGTGGGGGAGTGGGCGAAAGTTCTAGGAGCGTTGAGAAATGTGTGGAAGTTGAGAACGTTATCTTGGTGGCTGATTCGGGTGAGAAACTGCAGAAGCTGGTGACTGAGTTTGGCGAAGAGTGTGAAAGAAGAAAGCTGAGAGTAAATGTGAATAAGAGCAAAGTTATTAGGTACAATAAGATTGAGGGAAAAGTTAATTGGGATGTAGGTGAAAGGAGAAAAACTGGAGGATGTGAAGTGTTTTAGATATCTGGAAATTGGATTTGGCTGCGGATGGGCCCATGGAAACGGAAGTGAATCATATGGTGGGGGAGGGGGCGAAAGTTCTAGGAGCGTTGAGAAATGTGCGGAAGTTGAGAACGTTAAATCGCAAAACAAAAATGGGTATGTTTGAAGGAAAAGTGGTTCCAACAATGTTATATGGTTGCAAGGCGTAAGCTATAGATAGAGTTATGCGTAGAAGGGTGGATGTGCTGCAAATGAGATGTGTGAGGACAATTTGTGGTGCGAGGTGGTTTGATTTAGTAAGCAATAAGATGGTGAGAGAGATATGTAGTAATAAAAAGAGCGTGGTTGAGAGAGCAGAAAAGGGTGTTCTGAAATGGTTTCGTCACATGGAGAGAATGAGTGAGGAAAGATTGACCAAGAGGATATATGTATCAGAGGTGGAGGGAATGAGGAGAAGCGGGAGACCAAATTGGAGGTGGAGAGATGGAGTGAAAAAGATTTTGAGTGATCGGAGCCTGGACATGCAGGAGGATGAAAGGCGTACAAGGAATAGAGTGAATTGGAACGACATAGTATACCGGGGTCGACCTGCTGTCAATGGATTGAACCAGGGCATGTGAACCGGCTGGGGTAAACCATGGAAAGTTTTGTGGGGCCTGGATGTGGAAAGGGAGCTGTTGTTTCAGTGCATTATACATGACAGCCAGAGACTGAGAGTGAACGAATGTGGCCTTTGTTGTCTTTTTCCAGGGCTACCTCGCGCACATGTGAGGGGAGGGGGTTCTCATTTCATGTGGGACGGAGTGGTGAAGTGAATGAATAAGGGAAGACAGTATGAATTATGTACATGTGTATATATTCATAGGTCTATGTATATATATATATATATATATATATATATATATATATATATATATATATATATATATATATATATATATATATATATATATATATATATATATATATATATATATATATATATATGCGTTGAGATGTATAAGAATGTATATGTGCGGAGGTGGACGTTTCTTTATACACATGAGTATGTGGGTCGTTTGAGCCATTCTTTCGCCTGTTTCCTTGCGCTACCTCACTAACGCGGGAAACAGCAACAAAGTATAATAAAAAGAATATATATACATATATATATATATATATATATATATATATATATATATATATATATATATATATATATATATATATATATATATATATATATATATATATATATATTTTTTTTTTTTTTTTTTTTTTTTTTTTTTTAATACTTTGTCGCTGTCTCCCGCGTTTGCGAGGTAGCGCAAGGAAACAGACGAAAGAAATGGCCCAACCCCCCCCCCATACACATGTATATACATACGTCCACACACGCAAATATACATACCTACACAGCTTTCCATGGTTTACCCCAGACGCTTCACATGCCTTGATTCAATCCACTGACAGCACGTCAACCCCGGTATACCACATCGCTCCAATTCACTCTATTCCTTGCCCTCCTTTCACCCTCCTGCATGTTCAGGCCCCGATCACACAAAATCTTTTTCACTCCATCTTTCCACCTCCAATTTGGTCTCCCTCTTCTCCTTGCTCCCTCCACCTCCGACATATATATTCTCTTGGTCAATCTTTCCTCACTCATCCTCTCCATGTGTCCAAACCACTTCAAAACACCCTCTTCTGCTCTCTCAACTACGCTCTTTTTATTTCCACACATCCCTCTTACCCTTACGTTACTCACTCGATCAAACCACCTCACACCACACATTGTCCTCAAACATCTCATTTCCAGCACATCCATTCTCCTGCGCACAACTCTATCCATAACCCACGCCTCGCAACCATACAACATTGTTGGAACCACTATTCCTTCAAACATACCCATTTTTGCTTTCCGAGATAATGTTCTCGACTTCCACACATTCTTCAAGGCTCCCAGAATTTTCGCCCCCTCCCCCACCCTATGATCCACTTCCGCTTCCATGGTTCCATCCGCTGCCAGATCCACTCCCAGATATCTAAAACACTTCACTTCCTCCAGTTTTTCTCCATTCAAACTCACCTCCCAATTGACTTGACCCTCAACCCTACTGTACCTAATAACCTTGCTCTTATTCACATTTACTCTTAACTTTCTTCTTCCACACACTTTACCAAACTAAGTCACCAGCTTCTGCAGTTTCTCACATGAATCAGCCACCAGCGCTGTATCATCAGCGAACAACAACTGACTCACTTCCCAAGCTCTCTCATCCCCAACAGACTTCATACTTGCCCCTCTTTCCAAGACTCTTGCATTTACCTCCCTAACAACCCCGTCCATAAACAAATTAAACAACCATGGAGACATCACACACCCCTGCCGCAAACCTACATATATTTATATGTATATATATATATGTATATCTATAGATATATACATATATATATATATATATATATATATATATATATATATATATATATATATATTATATATATATATATATATATATATATATATATATATATATATATATATATATATATATATATATATATATATGTATATATATATATATATATATATATATATATATATATATCTATTTATTTATTCATTTATCTGTCTATGTATTTATTTTCGTTTGTCGCTGTCTCCTGCGTGAGCGAGTTAGCGCAGGAAAACAAACGAAATAATGGCCCAACCCATCCATATATACATGTATATACATACACGTCCAGACACGCAAATATGCATACCTATAACTCTCAACGTTTACATTTTTATACACAAACAGACATATACATATATACACATGTACATAATTCATACTGTCTGCATTTATTCATTCCGATCGCCACCCAGCCACACATGAAATAACAACCCTCTCCCCCCGCATGTGCACGAGGTAGCACTAGTAAAAGACGACAAAGGCCATTTTCGTTCACACTCAGTCTTTAGCCGTCATGTATAATGCAATGAAACCACAGCTCACTTTCCACATCCAGGCCCCACAGAACTTTCCATGGTTTACCCCAGACGCTTCACACGACAGCACATCAACCCCGGTATACCATATCGTTTCAATTCACTCTATTACTTGCACGCCTTTCGCACTCCTGCATGTTCAGGCCCCGATCACTCAAAATCTTTTTCACTCCATCTTTACATCCTCGAATTTGGTCACCCACTTTTCCTCGTTCCCTCCACTTCTGACACACATATCCCCTTGGTCAATCTTTCCTCACTCTTTCTCTCCATGTGACGAAACCATTTCAAAACATCCTCTTCTGCTCTCTCAATCACACTCTTTTTATTAAAAAACATCTCTCTTTCACTCTTATAACTTACTCGATCAAACCACCTCATACCACATAATGTCCTCAAACATCTCATTTCCAGCACATCCACCCTCCTCCTTACAACTCTATCCACACCCCACTCCTCGAAAAAATATAACATTGTTGGAAATACTATTCCTTCAAACATGCCCATTTTTGCCTTCCGCGATAACGTTCTCGACTTCCACACATTCATCAAGGCTCCCAGAACTTTCGCCCCCTCCCCCAACCTATGATTCACTTCCGCTTCCATGGTTCCATCCGCTGTCAAATCCACTCCCAGATATCTAAAACACTTCACTTTCTCCAGTTTTTCTCCATTCGAACTTACCTCCCAATTAACTTGTCCCTCAACCCTACTGTACCTAATAACCTTGATCTTATTCACATTTACTCTCAGCTTTCTTCTTTCAGACACCTTACCAAACTCAGTCACCAGCTTCTGCAGTTTCTCACAAGAAGCAGTCACCAGCGCTGAATCATCAGCGAACAAAAACTGACTCACTTCCCAGGCTCTTACATCCACAACAGACTCCATACTTGCCCCTCTTTCCAAAACTCTTGCATTTACCTCCCTAACAACCCCATCCATAAACAAATTAAACAACCATGGAGACATCACACACCCCTGCCGCAAACCTACATTCACTGAGAACCAATCACTTTCCTCTCTTCCTACACGTACACATGCCTTACATCCTCGATAAAAACTTTTCACTGCTTCTAACAACTTTCCTCCCACACCATATATTCTTAATACCTTCCACAGAGCATCTCTATCAACTCTACCATATGCCTTCTCCAGATCCATAAATGCTACATACAAATCCATTTGCTTTTCTAAGTATTTCTCACATACATTCTTCAAAGCAAACACCTGATCCACACATCCTCTACCACTTCTGAAACCACACTGCTCTTCCCCAATCTGATGCTCTGTACATGCTTTCACCCTCTCAATCAATACCCTCCCATATAATTTACCAGGAATACTCAACAAACTTATACCTCTGTAATTTGAGCACTCACTCTTATCCCCTTTGCCTTTGTACAATGGCACTATGCACGCATTCCGCCAATCCTCAGGCACCTCACCATGAGTCATACATACATTAAATAACCTTACCAACCAGGCAACAATACAGTCACCCCCTTTTTTAATAAATTCCACTGCAATACCATCCAAACCTGCTGCCTTGCCGGCTTTCATCTTCCGCAAAGCTTTCACTACCTCTCCTCTGTTTACCAAATCATTTTCCCTAACCCTCTCACTTTGCACACCACCTCGACCAAAACACCCTATATCTGCCACTCTATCATCAAACACATTCAACAAACCTTCAAAATACTCACTCCATCATGAATGTTGGGGTGAAGAGGGTGGTGAGAGTAAGTGAGCTTGAGAAGGAGACCTGTGTGAGGAAGTACCAGGAGAGACTGAGTACAGAATGGAAAAAGGTGAGAACAATGGAAGCAAGGGGAGTGGGGGAGGAATGGGATGTATTTAGGGAATCAGTGATGGATTGCGCAAAAGATGCTTGTGGCATGAGAAGAGTTGGAGGTGGGTTGATTAGAAAGGGTAGTGAGTGGTGGGATGAAGAAGTAAGAGTATTAGTGAAAGAGAAGAGAGAGGCATTTGGACGATTTTTGCAGGGAAAAAATGCAATTGAGTGGGAGATGTATAAAAGAAAGAGACAGGAGGTCAAGAGAAAGGTGCAAGAGGTGAAAAAAAGGGCAAATGAGAGTTGGGGTGAGAGAGTATCATTAAATTTTAGGGAGAATAAAAAGATGTTCTGGAAGGAGGTAAATAAAGTGCGTAAGACAAGGGAGCAAATGGGAACTTCAGTGACGGGCGCAAATTGGGAGGAGATAACAAGTAGTGGTGATGTGAGAAGGAGATGGAGTGAGTATATATATATATATATATATATATATATATATATATATATATATATATATATATATATATATATATATCCCTGGGGATAGGGGATTAAGAATACTTCCCACGTATTCCCTGCATGTCGTAGAAGGCGACTAAAATGGGAGGGAGTGGGTGGCTGGAAATCCTCCCCTCTCGTTTTTTTTTTAATTTTCCAAAAGAAGCTACAGAGGGAGCCAGGTGAGGATATTCCAAAAAAGGCCCAGTCCTCTGTTCCTAACGCTACCTCGCTAACGCGGGAAATGGCGAATAGTTTAAACGAAAAGAAATATATATACATATGAGGATTGCATGGGAAGTATTCTTTCTCCCCTATTCCCAGTGATAGTGTATATATATATATATATATATATATATATATATATATATATATATATATATATATATATATATATATTCATTTTATTATACTTTGTCGCTGTCTCCCGCGTTTGCGAGGTAGCGCAAGGAAACAGACGAAAGAAATGGCCCAACCCCCCCCCCCCATACACATGTATATACATACGTCCACACACGCAAATATACATACCTACACAGCTTTCCATGGTTTACCCCAGACGCTTCACATGCCCTGCTTCAATCCACTGACAGCACGTCAACCCCGGTATACCACATCGCTCCAATTCACTCTATTCCTTGCCCTCCTTTCACCCTCCTGCATGTTCAGGCCCAGATCACACAAAATCTTTTTCACTCCATCTTTCCACCTCCAATTTGGTCTCCCTCTTCTCCTTGTTCCCTCCACCTCCGACACATATATCCTCTTGGTCAATCTTTCCTCACTCATCCTCTCCATGTGCCCAAACCACTTCAAAACACCCTCTTCTGCTCTCTCAACCACGCTCTTTTTATTTCCACACATCTCTCTTGCCCTTACGTTACTCACTCGATCAAACCACCTCACACCACACATTGTCCTCAAACATCTCATTTCCAGCACATCCATCCTCCTGCGCAAAACTTTATCCATAGCCCACGCCTCGCAACCATACAACATTGTTGGAACTACTATTCCTTCAAACATACCCATTTTTGCTTTCCGAGATAATGTTCTCGACTTCCACACATTCTTCAAGGCCCCCAGGATTTTCGCCCCCTCCCCCACCCTATGATCCACTTCCGCTTCCATGGTTCCATCCGCTGCCAGATCCACTCCCAGATATCTAAAACACTTCACTTCCTCCAGTTTTTCTCCATTCAAACTCACCTCCCAATTGACTTGACCCTCAACCCTACTGTACCTAATAACCTTGCTCTTATTCACATTTACTCTTAACTTTCTTCTTCCACACACTTTACCAAACTCAGTCACCAGCTTCTGCAGTTTCTCACATGAATCAGCCACCAGCGCTATATCATCAGCGAACAACAACTGACTCACTTCCCAAGCTCTCTCATCCACAACAGACGTCATACTTGCCCCTCTTTCCAAAACTCTTGCATTTACCTCCCTAACAACCCCATCCATAAACAAATTAAACAACCATGGAGACATCACACACCCCTGCCGCAAACCTACATTCACTGAGAACCAATCACTTTCCTCTCTTCCTACACGTACACATGCCTTACATCCTCGATAAAAACTTTTCACTGCTTCTAACAACTTTCCTCCCACACCATATATTCTTAATACCTTCCACAGAGCATCTCTATCAACTCTATCATATGCCTTCTCCAGATCCATAAATGCTACATACAAATCCATTTGCTTTTCTAAGTATTTCTCACATACATTCTTCAAAGCAAACACCTGATCCACACATCCTCTACCACTTCTGAAACCACACTGCTCTTCCCCAATCTGATGCTCTGTACATGCCTTTACCCTCTCAATCAATACCCTCCTATATAATTTACCAGGAATACTCAACAAACTTATACCTCTGTAATTTGAGCACTCACTCTTATCCCCTTTGCCTTTGTACAATGGCACTATGCACGCATTCCGCCAATCCTCAGGCACCTCACCATGAGTCATACATACATTAAATAACCTTACCAACCAGTCAACAATACAGTCACCCCCTTTTTTAATAAATTCCACTGCAATACCATCCAAACCTGCTGCCTTGCTGGCTTTCATCTTCCGCAAAGCTTTCACTACCTCTTCTCTGTTTACCAAATCATTTTCCCTAACCCTCTCACTTTGCACACCACCTCGACCAAAACACCCTATATCTGCCACTCTATCATCAAACACATTCAACAAACCTTCAAAATACTCACTCCATCTCCTTCTCACATCACCACTACTTGTTATCACCTCCCCATTTGCGCCCTTCACTGAAGTTCCCATTTGCTCCCTTGTCTTACGCACTTTATTTACCTCTTTCCAGAACATCTTTTTGTTCTCCCTAAAATTTAATGATACTCTCTCACCCCAACTCTCATTTGCTCTTTTTTTCACCTCTTGCACCTTTCTCTTGACCTCCTGTCTCTTTCTTTTATACATCTCCCACTCAATTGCATTTTTTCCCTGCAAAAATCGTCCAAATGCCTCTCTCTTCTCTTTCACTAATACTCTTACTTCTTCATCCCACCACTCACTACCCTTTCTAATCAACCCACCTCCCACTCTTCTCATGCCACAGGCATCTTTTGCGCAATCCATCACTGATTCCCTAAATACATCGCATTCCTCCCCCACTCCCCTTACTTCCATTGTTCTCACCTTTTTCCATTCTGTACTCAGTCTCTCCTGGTACTTCCTCACACAGGTCTCCTTCCCAAGCTCACTTACTCTCACCACCCTCTTCACCCCAACATTCACTCTTCTTTTCTGAAAACCCATACAAATCTTCACCTTAGCCTCCTCAAGATAATGATAAGACATCCCTCCAGTTGCACCTCTCAGCACATTAACATCCAAAAGTCTCTCTTTCGCACGCCTGTCAATTAACACGTAATCCAATAACGCTCTCTGGCCATCTCTCCTACTTACATAAGTATACTTATGTATATCTCGCTTTTTAAACCAGGTATTCCCAATCATCAGTCCTTTTTCAGCACATAAATCTACAAGCTCTTCACCATTTCCATTTACAACACTGAACACCCCATGTACACCAATTATTCCCTCAACTGCCACATTACTCACCTTTGCATTCAAATCACCCATCACTATAACCCGGTCTCGTGCATCAAAACCACTAACACACTCATTCAGCTGCTCCCAAAACACTTGCCTCTCATGATCTTTCTTCTCATGCCCGGGTGCTTTATGCACCAATAATCACCCACTCTCTCCATCAACTTTCAGTTTTACACATATTAATCGAGAATTTACTTTCTTACATTATATTATATATATAATATATTATATATATATATATATATATATATAATATATATATATATATATATATATTATATATATATATATATATATATATATTATATTATATATATTATATATATATATAGATCTATATTATATATATAGATCATGAGAGGCAAGTGTTTTGGGAGCAGCTAAATGAGTGTGTTAGCGGTTTTGATGCACGAGACCGGGTTATAGTGATGGGTGATTTGAATGCAAAGGTGAGTAATGCGGCAGTTGAGGGAATAATTGGTATGCATGGGGTGTTCAGTGTTGTAATGGAAATGGTGAAGAGCTTGTAGATTTATGTGCTGAAAAAGGACTGATGATTGGGAATACCTGGTTTAAAAAGCGAGATATACATAATGTATACTTATGTAAGTAGGAGAGATGGCCAGAGAGCGTTATTGGATTACGTGTTAATTGACAGGCGTGCGAAAGAGAGACTTTTGGATGTCAATGTGCTGAGAGGTGCAACTGGAGGGATGTCTGATCATTATCTTGTGGAGGCTAAGGTGAAGATTAGTATGGGTTTTCAGAAAAGAAGAGTGAATGTTGGGGTGAAGAAGGTGGTGAGAGTAAGTGAGCTTGGGAAGGAGACCTGTGTGAAGAAGTATCAGGAGAGACTGTGTACAGAATGGAAAAAGGTGAGAACAATGGAAGTAAGGGGAGTGGGGGAGGAATGGGATGTATTTAGGGAATCAGTGATGGATTGCGCAAAAGATGCTTGTGGCATGAGAAGAGTGGGAGGTGGGCTGTTTAGAAAGGGTAGTGAGTGGTGGGATGAAGAAGTAAGAGTATTAGTGAAAGAGAAGAGAGAGGCATTTGGACGATTTTTGCAGGGAAAAAATGCAATTGAGTGGGAGAAGTATAAAAGAAAGAGACAGGAGGTCAAGAGAAAGGTGCAAGAGGTGAAAAAAAGGGCAAATGAGAGTTGGGGTGAGAGACTATCAGTAAATTTTAGGGAGAATAAAAAGATGTTCTGGAAGGAGGTAAATAGGGTGCGTAAGACAAGGGAGCAAATCGGGAACTTCAGTGAAGGGCGTAAATGGGGAGGTGATAACAAGTAGTGGTGATGTGAGAAGGAGATGGAATGAGTATTTTGAAGGTTTGTTGAATGTGTCTGATGACAGAGTAGCAGATATAGGGTGTTTGGGTCGAGGTGGTGTGCAAAGTGAGAGGGTTAGGGAAAATGATTTGGTAAACAGAGAAGAGGTAGTAAAAGCTTTGCGGAAGATGAAAGCCGGCAAGGCAGCAGGTTTGGATGGTATTGCAGTGGAATTTATTAAAAAAGGGGGTGACTGTATTGTTGACTGGTTGGTAAGGTTATTTAATGTATGTATGACTCATGGTGAGGTGCCTGAGGATTGGCGGAATGCGTGCATAGTGCCATTGTACAAAGGCAAAGGGGATAAGAGTGAGTGCTCAAATTACAGAGGTATAAGTTTGTTGAGTATTCCTGGTAAATTATATGGGAGGGTATTGATTGAGAGGGTGAAGGCATGTACAGAGCATCAGATTGGGGAAGAGCAGTGTGGTTTCAGAAGTGGTAGAGGATGTGTGGATCAGGTGTTTGCTTTGAAGAATGTATGTGAGAAATACTTAGAAAAGCAAATGGATTTGTATGTAGCATTTATGGATCTGGAGAAGGCATATGATAGAGTTGATAGAGATGCTCTGTGGAAGGTATTAAGAATATATGGTGTGGGAGGCAAGTTGTTAGAAGCAGTGAAAAGTTTTTATCGAGGATGTAAGGCATGTGTACGTGTAGGAAGAGAGGAAAGTGATTGGTTCTCAGTGAATGTAGGTTTGCGGCAGGGGTGTGTGATGTCTCCATGGTTGTTTAATTTGTTTATGGATGGGGTTGTTAGGGAGGTAAATGCAAGAGTCTTGGAAAGAGGGGCAAGTATGAAGTCTGTTGGGGATGAGAGAGCTTGGGAAGTGAGACAGTTGTTGTTCGCTGATGATACAGCGCTGGTGGCTGATTCATGTGAGAAACTGCAGAAGCTGGTGACTGAGTTTGGTAAAGTGTGTGGAAGAAGAAAGTTAAGAGTAAATGTGAATAAGAGCAAGGTTATTAGGTACAGTAGGGTTGAGGGTCAAGTCAATTGGGAGGTGAGTTTGAATGGAGAAAAACTGGAGGAAGTGAAGTGTTTTAGATATCTGGGAGTGGATCTGTCAGCGGATGGAACCATGGAAGCGGAAGTGGATCATAGGGTGGGGGAGGGGGCGAAAATTTTGGGAGCCTTGAAAAATGTGTGGAAGTCGAGAACATTATCTCGGAAAGCAAAAATGGGTATGTTTGAAGGAATAGTGGTTCCAACAATGTTGTATGGTTGCGAGGCGTGGGCTATGGATAGAGTTGTGCGCAGGAGGATGGATGTGCTGGAAATGAGATGTTTGAGGACAATGTGTGGTGTGAGGTGGTTTGATCGAGTAAGTAACGTAAGGGTAAGAGAGATGTGTGGAAATAAAAAGAGCGTGGTTGAGAGAGCAGAAGAGGGTGTTTTGAAATGGTTTGGGCACATGGAGAGAATGAGTGAGGAAAGATTGACCAAGAGGATATATGTGTCGGAGGTGGAGGGAACGAGGAGAAGAGGGAGACCAAATTGGAGGTGGAAAGATGGAGTGAAAAAGATTTTGTGTGATCGGGGCCTGAACATGCAGGAGGGTGAAAGGAGGGCAAGGAATAGAGTGAATTGGAGCGATGTGGTATACAGGGGTTGACGTGCTGTCAGTGGATTGAATCAAGGCATGTGAAGCGTCTGGGGTAAACCATGGAAAGCTGTGTAGGTATGTATATTTGCGTGTGTGGACGTGTGTATGTACATGTGTATGGGGGGGGGTTGGGCCATTTCTTTCGTCT
>NC_092241.1:10978116-11068116 GCF_036320965.1 Panulirus ornatus
GGTAAGAAACTGCAGAAGCTGGTGACTGAGTTTGGCGAAGAGTGGAAAGAAGAAAGCTGAGAGTATATGTGAACAGAGCAAGGTTATTTGGTAGGAGTAAGGTTGAGGGAAAAGTTAATTGGGATGTAAGTGAAGGAGAAAAACTGGAAGAAGTGAGTGTTTTAGTTATCTGAAAGTGGATTTGGCTGCGGATGGACCCATGGAAACGGAAGTGAATCAGTGTGGGGGAGTGGGCGAAAGTTCTAGGAGCGTTGAGAAATGTGTGGAAGTTGAGAACGTTATCTTGGTGGCTGATTCGGGGGTGAGAAACTGCAGAAGCTGGTGACTGAGTTTGGCGAAGAGTGTGAAAGAAGAAGCTGAGAGTAAATGTGAATAAGAGCAAAGTTATTAGGTACATAAGATTGAGGGAAAAGTTAATTGGATTATGGTGAAAGGAGAAAAACTGGAGGATGTGAAGTGTTTTAGTATCTGGAAATTGGATTTGGCTGCGGATGGGCCCATGGAAACGGAAGTGAATCATATGGTGGGGGAGGGGCGAAAGTTCTAGGAGCGTTGAGAAATGTGCGGAAGTTGAGAACGTTAAATCGCAAAACAAAAATGGGTATGTTTGAAGAAAAGTGGTTCCAACATGTTATATGGTTGCAAGGCGTAAGCTATAGATAGAGTTATGCGTTGATAGGTGGATGTGCTGCAAATGAGTGTGTGAGGACAATTTGTGGTGCGAGGTGGTTTGATTTAGTAAGCAATAAGATGGTGAGAGAGATATGTAAGTAATAAAAAGAAGGTGGGTTGAGAGAGCAGAAAAGGGTGTTCTGAAATGGTTTTCGTCACATGGAGAGAATGAGTGAGGAAAGATGTGACCAAGAGGATATATGTATCAGAGGTGGAGGGAATGAGGAGAAGCGGGAGACCAAATTGGAGGTGGAGGATGGAGTGAAAAAGAATTTGAGTGATCGGAGCCTGGACATGCAGGAGGATGAAGGCGTACAAGGAATAGAGTGAATTGGAACGACATAGTATACCGGGGTCGACCTGCTGTCAATGGATTGAACCAGGGCATGTGAACCGGCTGGGGTAAACCATGGAAAGTTTTGTGGGGCCTGGATGTGGAAAGGGAGCTGTTGTTTCAGTGCATTATACATGACAGCCAGAGACTGAGAGTGAACGAATGTGGCCTTTGTTGTCTTTTTCCAGGGCTACCTCGCGCACATGTGAGGGAGGGGGTTCTCATTTCATGTGGGACGGAGTGGTGAAGTGAATGAATAAGGGAAGACAGTATGAATTATGTACATGTGTATATATGCATAGGTCTATGTATATATATATATATATATATATATATATATATATATATATATATATATATATATATATATATATATATATATATATATATATATATATATATATATATATATATATATATATATATATATATATGCGTTGAGATGTATAAGAATGTATATGTGCGGAGGTGGACGTTTCTTTATACACATGAGTATGTGGGTCGTTTGAGCCATTCTTTCGCCTGTTTCCTTGCGCTACCTCACTAACGCGGGAAACAGCAACAAAGTATAATAAAAAGAATATATATACATATATATATATATATATATATATATATATATATATATATATATATATATATATATATATATATATATATATATATATATATATATTTTTTTTTTTTTTTTTTTTTTTTTTTTTAATACTTTGTCGCTGTCTCCCGCGTTTGCGAGGTAGCGCAAGGAAACAGACGAAAGAAATGGCCCAACCCCCCCCCATACACATGTATATACATACGTCCACACACGCAAATATACATACCTACACAGCTTTCCATGGTTTACCCCAGACGCTTCACATGCCTTGATTCAATCCACTGACAGCACGTCAACCCCGGTATACCACATCGCTCCAATTCACTCTATTCCTTGCCCTCCTTTCACCCTCCTGCATGTTCAGGCCCCGATCACACAAAATCTTTTTCACTCCATCTTTCCACCTCCAATTTGGTCTCCCTCTTCTCCTTGCTCCCTCCACCTCCGACATATATATTCTCTTGGTCAATCTTTCCTCACTCATCCTCTCCATGTGTCCAAACCACTTCAAAACACCCTCTTCTGCTCTCTCAACTACGCTCTTTTTATTTCCACACATCTCTCTTACCCTTACGTTACTCACTCGATCAAACCACCTCACACCACACATTGTCCTCAAACATCTCATTTCCAGCACATCCATTCTCCTGCGCACAACTCTATCCATAGCCCACGCCTCGCAACCATACAACATTGTTGGAACCACTATTCCTTCAAACATACCCATTTTTGCTTTCCGAGATAATGTTCTCGACTTCCACACATTCTTCAAGGCTCCCAGAATTTTCGCCCCCTCCCCCACCCTATGATCCACTTCCGCTTCCATGGTTCCATCCGCTGCCAGATCCACTCCCAGATATCTAAAACACTTCACTTCCTCCAGTTTTTCTCCATTCAAACTCACCTCCCAATTGACTTGACCCTCAACCCTACTGTACCTAATAACCTTGCTCTTATTCACATTTACTCTTAACTTTCTTCTTCCACACACTTTACCAAACTAAGTCACCAGCTTCTGCAGTTTCTCACATGAATCAGCCACCAGCGCTGTATCATCAGCGAACAACAACTGACTCACTTCCCAAGCTCTCTCATCCCCAACAGACTTCATACTTGCCCCTCTTTCCAAAACTCTTGCATTTACCTCCCTAACAACCCCGTCCATAAACAAATTAAACAACCATGGAGACATCACACACCCCTGCCGCAAACCTACATATATTTATATGTATATATATATATGTATATCTATAGATATATACATATAAATATATATATATATATATATATATATATATATATATATATATATATATATATATATATATATATATATATATATATATATATATATATATATATATATATATATGTATATATATATATATATATATATATATATATATATATATCTATTTATTTATTCATTTATCTGTCTATGTATTTATTTTCGTTTGTCGCTGTCTCCTGCGTGAGCGAGTTAGCGCAGGAAAACAAACGAAATAATGGCCCAACCCATCCATATATACATGTATATACATACACGTCCAGACACGCAAATATGCATACCTATAACTCTCAACGTTTACATTTTTATACACAAACAGACATATACATATATACACATGTACATAATTCATACTGTCTGCATTTATTCATTCCGATCGCCACCCAGCCACACATGAAATAACAACCCTCTCCCCCCGCATGTGCACGAGGTAGCACTAGTAAAAGACGACAAAGGCCATTTTCGTTCACACTCAGTCTTTAGCCGTCATGTATAATGCAATGAAACCACAGCTCACTTTCCACATCCAGGCCCCACAGAACTTTCCATGGTTTACCCCAGACGCTTCACACGACAGCACATCAACCCCGGTATACCATATCGTTTCAATTCACTCTATTACTTGCACGCCTTTCGCACTCCTGCATGTTCAGGCCCCGATCACTCAAAATCTTTTTCACTCCATCTTTACATCCTCGAATTTGGTCACCCACTTTTCCTCGTTCCCTCCACTTCTGACACACATATCCCCTTGGTCAATCTTTCCTCACTCTTTCTCTCCATGTGACGAAACCATTTCAAAACATCCTCTTCTGCTCTCTCAATCACACTCTTTTTATTAAAAAACATCTCTCTTTCACTCTTATAACTTACTCGATCAAACCACCTCATACCACATAATGTCCTCAAACATCTCATTTCCAGCACATCCACCCTCCTCCTTACAACTCTATCCACACCCCACTCCTCGAAAAAATATAACATTGTTGGAAATACTATTCCTTCAAACATGCCCATTTTTGCCTTCCGCGATAACGTTCTCGACTTCCACACATTCATCAAGGCTCCCAGAACTTTCGCCCCCCTCCCCCAACCTATGATTCACTTCCGCTTCCATGGTTCCATCCGCTGTCAAATCCACTCCCAGATATCTAAAACACTTCACTTTCTCCAGTTTTTCTCCATTCGAACTTACCTCCCAATTAACTTGTCCCTCAACCCTACTGTACCTAATAACCTTGATCTTATTCACATTTACTCTCAGCTTTCTTCTTTCAGACACCTTACCAAACTCAGTCACCAGCTTCTGCAGTTTCTCACAAGAAGCAGTCACCAGCGCTGAATCATCAGCGAACAAAAACTGACTCACTTCCAGGCTCTTACATCCACAACAGACTCCATACTTGCCCCTCTTTCCAAAACTCTTGCATTTACCTCCCTAACAACCCCATCCATAAACAAATTAAACAACCATGGAGACATCACACACCCCTGCCGCAAACCTACATTCACTGAGAACCAATCACTTTCCTCTCTTCCTACACGTACACATGCCTTACATCCTCGATAAAAACTTTTCACTGCTTCTAACAACTTTCCTCCCACACCATATATTCTTAATACCTTCCACAGAGCATCTCTACCAACTCTACCATATGCCTTCTCCAGATCCATAAATGCTACATACAAATCCATTTGCTTTTCTAAGTATTTCTCACATACATTCTTCAAAGCAAACACCTGATCCACACATCCTCTACCACTTCTGAAACCACACTGCTCTTCCCCAATCTGATGCTCTGTACATGCTTTCACCCTCTCAATCAATACCCTCCCATATAATTTACCAGGAATACTCAACAAACTTATACCTCTGTAATTTGAGCACTCACTCTTATCCCCTTTGCCTTTGTACAATGGCACTATGCACGCATTCCGCCAATCCTCAGGCACTTCACCATGAGTCATACATACATTAAATAACCTTACCAACCAGGCAACAATACAGTCACCCCCTTTTTTAATAAATTCCACTGCAATACCATCCAAACCTGCTGCCTTGCCGGCTTTCATCTTCCGCAAAGCTTTCACTACCTCTCCTCTGTTTACCAAATCATTTTCCCTAACCCTCTCACTTTGCACACCACCTCGACCAAAACACCCTATATCTGCCACTCTATCATCAAACACATTCAACAAACCTTCAAAATACTCACTCCATCATGAATGTTGGGGTGAAGAGGGTGGTGAGAGTAAGTGAGCTTGAGAAGGAGACCTGTGTGAGGAAGTACCAGGAGAGACTGAGTACAGAATGGAAAAAGGTGAGAACAATGGAAGCAAGGGGAGTGGGGGAGGAATGGGATGTATTTAGGGAATCAGTGATGGATTGCGCAAAAGATGCTTGTGGCATGAGAAGAGTTGGAGGTGGGTTGATTAGAAAGGGTAGTGAGTGGTGGGATGAAGAAGTAAGAGTATTAGTGAAAGAGAAGAGAGAGGCATTTGGACGATTTTTGCAGGGAAAAAATGCAATTGAGTGGGAGATGTATAAAAGAAAGAGACAGGAGGTCAAGAGAAAGGTGCAAGAGGTGAAAAAAAGGGCAAATGAGAGTTGGGGTGAGAGAGTATCATTAAATTTTAGGGAGAATAAAAAGATGTTCTGGAAGGAGGTAAATAAAGTGCGTAAGACAAGGGAGCAAATGGGAACTTCAGTGAAGGGCGCAAATTGGGAGGAGATAACAAGTAGTGGTGATGTGAGAAGGAGATGGAGTGAGTATATATATATATATATATATATATATATATATATATATATATATATATATATATATATATATATCCCTGGGGATAGGGGATTAAGAATACTTCCCACGTATTCCCTGCATGTCGTAGAAGGCGACTAAAATGGGAGGGAGTGGGTGGCTGGAAATCCTCCCCTCTCGTTTTTTTTTTTAATTTTCCAAAAGAAGCTACAGAGGGAGCCAGGTGAGGATATTCCAAAAAAGGCCCAGTCCTCTGTTCCTAACGCTACCTCGCTAACGCGGGAAATGGCGAATAGTTTAAACGAAAAGAAATATATATACATATGAGGATTGCATGGGAAGTATTCTTTCTCCCCTATTCCCAGTGATAGTGTATATATATATATATATATATATATATATATATATATATATATATATATATATATATATATTCATTTTATTATACTTTGTCGCTGTCTCCCGCGTTTGCGAGGTAGCGCAAGGAAACAGACGAAAGAAATGGCCCAACCCCCCCCCCCATACACATGTATATACATACGTCCACACACGCAAATATACATACCTACACAGCTTTCCATGGTTTACCCCAGACGCTTCACATGCCTTGATTCAATCCACTGACAGCACGTCAACCCCGGTATACCACATCGCTCCAATTCACTCTATTCCTTGCCCTCCTTTCACCCTCCTGCATGTTCAGGCCCCGATCACACAAAATCTTTTTCACTCCATCTTTCCACCTCCAATTTGGTCTCCCTCTTCTCCTTGTTCCCTCCACCTCCGACACATATATCCTCTTGGTCAATCTTTCCTCACTCATCCTCTCCATGTGCCCAAACCACTTCAAAACACCCTCTTCTGCTCTCTCAACCACGCTCTTTTTATTTCCACACATCTCTCTTACCCTTACGTTACTCACTCGATCAAACCACCTCACACCACACATTGTCCTCAAACATCTCATTTCCAGCACATCCATCCTCCTGCGCACAACTCTATCCATAGCCCACGCCTCGCAACCATACAACATTGTTGGAACCACTATTCCTTCAAACATACCCATTTTTGCTTTCCGAGATAATGTTCTCGACTTCCACACATTCTTCAAGGCCCCCAGAATTTTCGCCCCCTCCCCCACCCTATGATCCACTTCCGCTTCCATGGTTCCATCCGCTGCCAGATCCACTCCCAGATATCTAAAACACTTCACTTCCTCCAGTTTTTCTCCATTCAAACTCACCTCCCAATTGACTTGACCCTCAACCCTACTGTACCTAATAACCTTGCTCTTATTCACATTTACTCTTAACTTTCTTCTTCCACACACTTTACCAAACTCAGTCACCAGCTTCTGCAGTTTCTCACATGAATCAGCCACCAGCGCTGTATCATCAGCGAACAACAACTGACTCACTTCCCAAGCTCTCTCATCCCCAACAGACTTCATACTTGCCCCTCTTTCCAAAACTCTTGCATTTACCTCCCTAACAACCCCATCCATAAACAAATTAAACAACCATGGAGACATCACACACCCCTGCCGCAAACCTACATTCACTGAGAACCAATCACTTTCCTCTCTTCCTACACGTACACATGCCTTACATCCTCGATAAAAACTTTTCACTGCTTCTAACAACTTTCCTCCCACACCATATATTCTTAATACCTTCCACAGAGCATCTCTATCAACTCTATCATATGCCTTCTCCAGATCCATAAATGCTACATACAAATCCATTTGCTTTTCTAAGTATTTCTCACATACATTCTTCAAAGCAAACACCTGATCCACACATCCTCTACCACTTCTGAAACCACACTGCTCTTCCCCAATCTGATGCTCTGTACATGCCTTCACCCTCTCAATCAATACCCTCCCATATAATTTACCAGGAATACTCAACAAACTTATACCTCTGTAATTTGAGCACTCACTCTTATCCCCTTTGCCTTTGTACAATGGCACTATGCACGCATTCCGCCAATCCTCAGGCACCTCACCATGAGTCATACATACATTAAATAACCTTACCAACCAGTCAACAATACAGTCACCCCCTTTTTTAATAAATTCCACTGCAATACCATCCAAACCTGCTGCCTTGCCGGCTTTCATCTTCCGCAAAGCTTTCACTACCTCTTCTCTGTTTACCAAATCATTTTCCCTAACCCTCTCACTTTGCACACCACCTCGACCAAAACACCCTATATCTGCCACTCTATCATCAAACACATTCAACAAACCTTCAAAATACTCACTCCATCTCCTTCTCACATCACCACTACTTGTTATCACCTCCCCATTTGCGCCCTTCACTGAAGTTCCCATTTGCTCCCTTGTCTTACGCACTTTATTTACCTCCTTCCAGAACATCTTTTTATTCTCCCTAAAATTTAATGATACTCTCTCACCCCAACTCTCATTTGCCCTTTTTTTCACCTCTTGCACCTTTCTCTTGACCTCCTGTCTCTTTCTTTTATACATCTCCCACTCAATTGCATTTTTTCCCTGCAAAAATCGTCCAAATGCCTCTCTCTTCTCTTTCACTAATACTCTTACTTCTTCATCCCACCACTCACTACCCTTTCTAATCAACCCACCTCCCACTCTTCTCATGCCACAAGCATCTTTTGCGCAATCCATCACTGATTCCCTAAATACATCCCATTCCTCCCCCACTCCCCTTACTTCCATTGTTCTCACCTTTTTCCATTCTGTACTCAGTCTCTCCTGGTACTTCCTCACACAGGTCTCCTTCCCAAGCTCACTTACTCTCACCACCCTCTTCACCCCTAACATTCACTCTTCTTTTCTGAAAACCCATACAAATCTTCACCTTAGCCTCCACAAGATAATGATCAGACATCCCTCCAGTTGCACCTCTCAGCACATTAACATCCAAAAGTCTCTCTTTCGCACGCCTGTCAATTAACACGTAATCCAATAACGCTCTCTGGCCATCTCTCCTACTTACATAAGTATACTTATGTATATCTCGCTTTTTAAACCAGGTATTCCCAATCATCAGTCCTTTTTCAGCACATAAATCTACAAGCTCTTCACCATTTCCATTTACAACACTGAACACCCCATGTACACCAATTATTCCCTCAACTGCCACATTACTCACCTTTGCATTCAAATCACCCATCACTATAACCCGGTCTCGTGCATCAAAACCACTAACACACTCATTCAGCTGCTCCCAAAACACTTGCCTCTCATGATCTTTCTTCTCATGCCCGGGTGCATATGCACCAATAATCACCCACCTCTCTCCATCAACTTTCAGTTTTACACATATTAATCGAGAATTTACTTTCTTACATATATATATATATATATATATATATATATATATATATATATATATATATATATATATATATATATATATATATATATATATATATATATATATATATATATATATATATATATATATATATATATATATAGATCTATATATATATATAGATCATGAGAGGCAAGTGTTTTGGGAGCAGCTAAATGAGTGTGTTAGCGGTTTTGATGCACGAGACCGGGTTATAGTGATGGGTGATTTGAATGCAAAGGTGAGTAATGCGGCAGTTGAGGGAATAATTGGTATGCATGGGGTGTTCAGTGTTGTAAATGGAAATGGTGAAGAGCTTGTAGATTTATGTGCTGAAAAAGGACTGATGATTGGGAATACCTGGTTTAAAAAGCGAGATATACATAAGTATACTTATGTAAGTAGGAGAGATGGCCAGAGAGCGTTATTGGATTACGTGTTAATTGACAGGCGTGCGAAAGAGAGACTTTTGGATGTCAATGTGCTGAGAGGTGCAACTGGAGGGATGTCTGATCATTATCTTGTGGAGGCTAAGGTGAAGATTAGTATGGGTTTTCAGAAAAGAAGAGTGAATGTTGGGGTGAAGAAGGTGGTGAGAGTAAGTGAGCTTGGGAAGGAGACCTGTGTGAAGAAGTATCAGGAGAGACTGTGTACAGAATGGAAAAAGGTGAGAACAATGGAAGTAAGGGGAGTGGGGGAGGAATGGGATGTATTTAGGGAATCAGTGATGGATTGCGCAAAAGATGCTTGTGGCATGAGAAGAGTGGGAGGTGGGCTGTTTAGAAAGGGTAGTGAGTGGTGGGATGAAGAAGTAAGAGTATTAGTGAAAGAGAAGAGAGAGGCATTTGGACGATTTTTGCAGGGAAAAAATGCAATTGAGTGGGAGAAGTATAAAAGAAAGAGACAGGAGGTCAAGAGAAAGGTGCAAGAGGTGAAAAAAAGGGCAAATGAGAGTTGGGGTGAGAGACTATCAGTAAATTTTAGGGAGAATAAAAAGATGTTCTGGAAGGAGGTAAATAGGGTGCGTAAGACAAGGGAGCAAATCGGAACTTCAGTGAAGGGCGTAAATGGGGAGGTGATAACAAGTAGTGGTGATGTGAGAAGGAGATGGAATGAGTATTTTGAAGGTTTGTTGAATGTGTCTGATGACAGAGTAGCAGATATAGGGTGTTTGGGTCGAGGTGGTGTGCAAAGTGAGAGGGTTAGGGAAAATGATTTGGTAAACAGAGAAGAGGTAGTAAAAGCTTTGCGGAAGATGAAAGCCGGCAAGGCAGCAGGTTTGGATGGTATTGCAGTGGAATTTATTAAAAAAGGGGGTGACTGTATTGTTGACTGGTTGGTAAGGTTATTTAATGTATGTATGACTCATGGTGAGGTGCCTGAGGATTGGCGGAATGCGTGCATAGTGCCATTGTACAAAGGCAAAGGGGATAAGAGTGAGTGCTCAAATTACAGAGGTATAAGTTTGTTGAGTATTCCTGGTAAATTATATGGGAGGGTATTGATTGAGAGGGTGAAGGCATGTACAGAGCATCAGATTGGGGAAGAGCAGTGTGGTTTCAGAAGTGGTAGAGGATGTGTGGATCAGGTGTTTGCTTTGAAGAATGTATGTGAGAAATACTTAGAAAAGCAAATGGATTTGTATGTAGCATTTATGGATCTGGAGAAGGCATATGATAGAGTTGATAGAGATGCTCTGTGGAAGGTATTAAGAATATATGGTGTGGGAGGCAAGTTGTTAGAAGCAGTGAAAAGTTTTTATCGAGGATGTAAGGCATGTGTACGTGTAGGAAGAGAGGAAAGTGATTGGTTCTCAGTGAATGTAGGTTTGCGGCAGGGGTGTGTGATGTCTCCATGGTTGTTTAATTTGTTTATGGATGGGGTTGTTAGGGAGGTAAATGCAAGAGTCTTGGAAAGAGGGGCAAGTATGAAGTCTGTTGGGGATGAGAGAGCTTGGGAAGTGAGTCAGTTGTTGTTCGCTGATGATACAGCGCTGGTGGCGGATTCATGTGAGAAACTGCAGAAGCTGGTGACGGAGTTTGGTAAAGTGTGTGGAAGAAGAAAGTTAAGAGTAAATGTGAATAAGAGCAAGGTTATTAGGTACAGTAGGGTTGAGGGTCAAGTCAATTGGGAGGTGAGTTTGAATGGTGAAAAACTGGAGGAAGTGAAGTGTTTTAGATATCTGGGAGTGGATCTGTCAGCGGATGGAACCATGGAAGCGGAAGTGGATCATAGGGTGGGGGAGGGGGCGAAAATTTTGGGAGCCTTGAAAAATGTGTGGAAGTCGAGAACATTATCCCGGAAAGCAAAAATGGGTATGTTTGAAGGAATAGTAGTTCCAACAATGTTGTATGGTTGCGAGGCGTGGGCTATGGATAGAGTTGTGCGCAGGAGGATGGATGTGCTGGAAATGAGATGTTTGAGGACAATGTGTGGTGTGAGGTGGTTTGATCGAGTAAGTAACGTAAGGGTAAGAGAGATGTGTGGAAATAAAAAGAGCGTGGTTGAGAGAGCAGAAGAGGGTGTTTTAAATGGTTTGGGCACATGGAGAGAATGAGTGAGGAAAGATTGACCAAGAGGATATATGTGTCGGAGGTGGAGGGAACGAGGAGAAGAGGGAGACCAAATTGGAGGTGGAAAGATGGAGTGAAAAAGATTTTGTGTGATCGGGGCCTGAACATGCAGGAGGGTGAAAGGAGGGCAAGGAATAGAGTGAATTGGAGCGATGTGGTATACAGGGGTTGACGTGCTGTCAGTGGATTGAATCAGGGCATGTGAATCGTCCGGGGTAAACCATGGAAAGCTGTGTAGGTATGTATATTTGTGTGTGTGGACGTGTGTATGTACATGTGTATGGGGGGGGGTTGGGCCATTTCTTTCGTCTGTTTCCTTCCGCTACCTCGCAAACGCGGGAGACAGCGACAAAGTATAAAAAAAAAAAAAAAAAAAAAAAAAAAAAATATATATATATATATATATATATATATATATATATATATATATATATATATATATATATATATATATATTATCCCTGGGGATAGGGGAGAAAGAATACTTCCCACGCATCCCCTGCGTGTCGTAGAAGGCGACGAAAAGGGAAGGGAGCGGGGGGCTGGAAATCTTCCCCTCTTTTTTTTTTTTTTTTTTTTCAATTTTCCAAAGGAAGGAACAGAGAAGGGGGGCCAGGTGAGGATGTTTCCTCAGAGGCCCAGTCATCTGTTTTTAACGCTACCTCGCTGAGCCGAGAAATGGCGAATAGTATGAAAGAAAGAATACATATGTACATACATATATATATATGTATTGTTGACTGGTTGGTAAGGTTATTTAATGTATGTATGACTCATGGTGAGGTGCCTGAGGATTGGCGGAATGCGTGCATAGTGCCATTGTACAAAGGCAAAGGGGATAAGAGTAAGTGCTCAAATTACAGAGGTATAAGTTTCTTGAGTATTCCTGGTAAATTATATGGGAGGGTATTGATTGAGAGGGTGAAGGCATGTACAGAGCATCAGATTGGGGAAGAGCAGTGTGGTTTCAGAAGTGGTAGAGGATGCGTGGATCAGGTGTTTGCTTTGAAGAATGTATGTGAGAAATACTTAGAAAAGCAAATGGATTTGTATGTAGCATTTATGGATCTGGAGAAGGCATATGATAGAGTTGATAGAGATGCTCTGTGGAAGGTATTAAGAATATATGGTGTGGGAGGAAAGTTGTTAGAAGCAGTGAAAAGTTTTTATCGAGGATGTAAGGCATGTGTATGTGTAGGAAGAGAGGAAAGTGATTGGTTCTCAGTGAATGTAGGTTTGCTGCAGGGGTGTGTGATGTCTCCATGGTTGTTTAATTTGTTTATGGATGGGGTTGTTAGGGAGGTAAATGCAAGAGTTTTGGAAAGAGGGGCAAGTATGAAGTCTGTTGGGGATGAGAGAGCTTGGGAAGTGAGTCAGTTGTTGTTCGCTGATGATACAGCGCTGGTGGCTGATTCATGTGAGAAACTGCAGAAGCTGGTGACTGAGTTTGGAAAAGTGTGTGGAAGAAGAAAGTTAAGAGTAAATGTGAATAAGAGCAAGGTTATTAGGGACAGTAGGGTTGAGGGTCAAGTCAATTGGGAGGTGAGTTTGAATGGAGAAAAACTGGAGGAAGTGAAGTGTTTTAGATATCTGGGAGTGGATCTGGCAGCGGATGGAACCATGGAAGCGGAAGTGGATCATAGGGTGGGGGAGGGGGCGAAAATCCTGGGAGCCTTGAAGAATGTGTGGAAGTCGAGAACATTATCTCGGAAAGCAAAAATGGGTATGTTTGAAGGAATAGTGGTTCCAACAATGTTGTATGGTTGCGAGGCGTGGGCTATGGATAGAGTTGTGCGCAGGAGGATGGATGTGCTGGAAATGAGATGTTTGAGGACAATGTGTGGTGTGAGGTGGTTTCATCGAGTGAGTAACTTAAGGGTAAGAGAGATGTGTGGAAATAAAAAGAGCGTGGTTGAGAGAGCAGAAGAGGGTGTTTTGAAGTGGTTTGGGCACATGGAGAGGATGAGTGAGGAAAGATTGACCAAGAGGATATATGTGTCGGAGGTGGAGGGAACAAGGAGAAGAGGGAGACCAAATTGAAGGTGGAAAGATGGAGTGAAAAAGATTTTGTGTGATCGGGGCCTGAACATGCAGGAGGGTGAAAGGAGGGCAAGGAATAGAGTGAATTGGAGCGATGTGGTATACAGGGGTTGACGTGCTGTCAGTGGATTGAATCAAGGCATGTGAAGCGTCCGGGGTAAACCATGGAAAGCTGTGTAGGTATGTATATTTCCGTGTGTGGACGTGTGTATGTACATGTGTATGGGGGGGGTTGGGCCATTTCTTTCGTCTGTTTCCTTGCGCTACCTCGCAAACGCGGGAGACAGCGACAAAGTCTAAAAAAAAAAAAAAAAAAAAAAAAAAAAAAATATATATTTTATATATATATATATATATATGTATATATATATATATATATATATATATATATATATATATATATATATATATATATATATATATATATATATATATATATATATATATATATATATATATATATACATATATATATATATATATATATATATATATATATATATATATATATATATATATATATATATATATATATATATATATATATATATATATATTATCCCTGGGGATAGGGGAGAAAGAATACTTCCCACGTATTCCCTGCGTGTCGTAGAAGGCGACTAAAAGGGAAGGGAGCGGGGGGCTGGAAATCCTCCCCTCTCGTTTTTTTTTTTTTTTTTTTTTCCAAGGGAAGGAACGGAGGGGGGGGCCGGGTGAGGATGTTCCCTCAAAGGCCCAGTCCTCTGTTCTTGGCGCTACCTCGCTGATGCGGGAAATGGTGAATAGTATGAAAAAAAAAAAAAAAAAAAATATATATATATATATATATATATATATATATATATATATATATATATATATATATATATATATATATCCCTGGGGATAGGGGAGAAAGAATACTTCCCACGCATTCCTCACGTGTCGTAGAAGGCGAACTAAAGGCGACAGGAGCGTGAGGATGAAAACCCTCCCCTTGTTGTATTTTAACTTTCTAAAAGTGAAAACAGAAGAAAGAGTCACGCGGGGAGTGCTTATCCTCCTCAAAGGCTCAGATTGGGGTATCTAAATGTGTGTGGATGTAACCAAGATGAGGAAAATTGAGAGATAGGTAGTATGTTTGAGGAAAGGAACCTGGGTGTTTTGGCTCTGAGTGAAACGAAGCTGAAGGGTAAAGGGGAAGAGTGGTTTGGGAATGCATTGGGAGTGAAGTCAGGGGTTAGTGAGAGGACAAGAGCAAGGGAAGGAGTAGCACTACTCATGAAACAGGAGTGGTGGGAGTATGTGATAGAGCTTAAGAAAGTAAACTCTAGATTGATATGGGTAAAACTAAAACTTGATAGAGAAAGATGGGTGATTATTGGTGCATATGCACCTGGGTATGAGAAGAAAGATCATGAGAGGCAAGTGTTTTGGGAGCAGCTGACTGAGTGTGGTAGTAGCTTTGATACAAGGGACCGGGTTAGAGTGATCTGTGATATGAATGCAAAGGTGAGTAATGTGGCAGTTGAGGGAATGATTGGAGTACATGAGGTGTTCAGTGTAGTAAATGAAAATGGTGAAGAGCTTGTAGATTTATGTGCTGAAAAAGGACTGTTGATTGTGAATACCTGGTGTAAAAAGAGAGATATACATAAGTATAAGTGTGTAAGTGGGAGAGACTGCCAGAAAGCGTTATTGGATTACGTGTTAGATTGTAGTAGCGCGAAAGAGATACTTTTGTACGTAGATGTGCTGAGAGGTGCAACTGGAGGGATGTCTGATCATTATCTTGTGGAGGCGAAGGTGAAGATTTGTAGAGGTTTTCAGAAGAGAAGAGAGAATATTAGGGTGAAAGGAGAGGCGAGAGTAAGTGAACTTGGGAAGGAGACTTGTGTGAGGAAGTACCACGAGAGGATGAGTACGGAATGGAAAAAGGTTGGAACTAAGAACGTAAGGGGAGTGGGGGAGGAATGGTATGTATTTAGGGAAGCAGTGATGTCTTGCGCAAGAGATGCTTGTGGCATGAGAAGCGTGGGAGGTGGGCAGATTAGAAAGGATAGTGAGTGGTGGGATGAAGAAGTAAGATTATTAGTGAAAGAGAAGAGAGAGGCATTTAGACGATTTTTGCAGAGAAATAATGCTAATGAGTGGGAGATGTATAAAAGAAAGAGGCAGGAGGTCAAGAGAAAGGTGCAAGAGGTGAAAAAGAGGGCAAATGAGAGTTGGGGTGAGAGAGTATCATCAAATTCTAGGAAGAATAAAAAGATGTTTTGGAAGGATGTAAACAAAGTGCGTAAGACAAGGGAGCAAATGGGAACTTCAGTGAAGGGGGCTAAGGGAGAGGAGATAACAAGTAATGGTGATGTGAGAAGATGGAGTGAGTATTTTGAAGGTTTGTTGACTGTGTTTGATGAAAAAGTGGCAGATATAGAGTGTTTTGGTCGAAGTGGTGTGCAAAGTGAGAGGGTTACGGAAAATGATTTTGTAAACAGAGAAGAGGTAGTAAAAGCTTTGCGGAAGATGAAAGCTTGCAAGGCAGCGGCTTTGGGTGATATTGTAGTAGCTTTTATTTAAAAAAGGGGTGACTGTATTGTTGATAGGTTGGTAAGGTTATGTAATGTATGTATATCTCATGGTGAGGTGCCTGAGGATTGTCGGAATGCTTGCATAGTGCCATTGTACAAAGGCAAAGGGGATAAAAGTAAGTGCTCAAATTATAGAGGTATAATGTTGTTGAGTATTCCTGGGAAATTATATGGGAGGGTATAGACTGAGAGTGTGAAGGCTTGTATAGAGCATCAGATTGGGGAAGAGCAGTGTGGTTTCAGAATTTCTAGAGGATGTGTTGATCAAGTGTTTGCCTTGAAGAATGTATGAGGGGAATAATTAGAAAAGAAAATGGATTTGTATGTGGCATTTATGGATCTGGAGAAGGCATATGATAGAGTTGATAGAGATGCTCTGTGGAAGGTATTAAGAGTATATGGTGTGGGAGGCAAGTTGTTAGAAGGAGTGAAAAGTTTTTATCGAGGATGTAAGGCATGTGTACGTGTAGTAAGAGAGGAAAGTGATTGGTTCTTAGTGAATGTAGGTTTGCGGTAGGGGTGGGTGATGTCTCCATGGTTGTTTAATTTGTTTATGGATGAGGTTGTTAGGGAGGTAAATGCAAGAGTTTTGGGAAGAGAGGCAAGTATGCAGTCTGTTGTGGATGAAATAGCTTTGGAAGTGAGTCAGTTGTTGTTCGCCGATGATACAGCGCTGATGGCTGATTCGTGTGAGAAACTGCAAAAGCTGGTGACTGAGTTTGGTAAAGTGTGTGAAAGAAGAAAGCTGAGAGCAAACGTGAATAAAAGCAAGGTTATTCGCTACAGTAGAGTTGAGGTACAAGTCAATTGGGAGGTAAGTTTGAAAGGAGAAAAGCTGGAGGAAGTGAAGTGTTTTAGATATCTGGGAGTGGATTTCGCAGCGGATGGAACCATGGAAGCGGAAGTGAATCATAGGGTGGGAGAGGGGACGAAAGTTCTGGGAGCGTTGAAGAAAGTGTGGAAGTCGAGAATATTCTCTCGAAAAGGAAAAATGGGTATGTTTGCAGGAACAGTGGTTCCAACAATATATGGTAGCGAGGCGTGGGCTATGGATAGTGTTGTGCGGAGGAGGGCGGATGTGCTGGAAATGAGATGTTTGAGGACAATGTGTAGTGTGAGATGGTTTGATCGAGTAAGTAATGATTGGGTAAGAGAGATGTGGGGTAATAAAAAGAGTGTGGTTGAGAAAGCAGAAGAGTGTGTTTTGAAATGGTTTGCTCACATGGAGAGAATGACTGAGGAAAGATTGGCCAAGAGGATATATGTGTCGGAGGTGGAGGGAACGAGGAGAAGCGGGAGAACAAATTGGAGATATAAAGATGGAGTAAAAAAGATTTTGAGTGATCGGGGCCTGAATGTGCAAGAGGGTGAAAGGCGTGAAAGGAATAGAGTGAATTGGAACGATGTAGTATACCGGGGACGACATGCTGTCAATGGATTGAACCAGGGCATTTGAAGCGTCTGGGGTAAACCATGAAAAGTTCTGTGGGGCCTGGATGTGGAAAGGGAGCTGTGGTTTCGGTGCATTATTACATGACAGCTTGATACTGAGTGTGAACGAATGTTGCCTTCGTCGTCTTTTCCTAGCTCTACTTCGAGCACATTTGGGGGGAGGGGGTTGTTATTTCATGTTTGCGGGGTGGCGATAGAAATGAATGAGGGAAGACAGTATGAATTGTATACATGTTTATATATGTATATGTCTGTGTGTATATATATGTATACTTTGAGATGTATAGGTATGTACATTTGCGTGTGTGGACGTGTATGTATATACATGTGTATGTGGGTGGGTTGGGCCATTTCTTTCGTCTGTTTCCTTGCACTACCTCGCTGACGCGGGACACAGCGACAAAGGAAAATAAGTATATATATATATATGAAGACTTACCTTAGGTGATGAAGTCGTGACGACTTAGCTCAGGTGATGATGGAATGACGGCTTACATCAGTTGATAATGTAATGAAGACTTAACTCAGGTGATGTTGTAAAGAAAGCTTATCTCAGGTGATGATGTAATGAAATTTACCTCCGGTAATGATGTAACGTCAGCTTACCTCATGTAAGGATGTCATGTTTGCTTACCTCAAGTGATGATGCCATGACAACTTAGCTGAGGTGATGGTGCCATGACAACTTACCTCTGGTGATGATGCCATCACCGCTTACTTCAGGTGATGATGTCTTGACGCCTTACCTCAGGTGATGATGGACTGACGATTTACATCATTTGATAAAGTAATAACGATATATTACGGGAGGTGATGTAAAGACAGCCTCCCTCAGGTGATTATATAGTGACAACCTACCTCAGGAGATGATGTAAAGACAACTTACCTCAGGTGATGATGCCATGACGACTTACTCAGGTGTTGATGTAATGACGACTTACCTCA
Source organism: Panulirus ornatus (assembly GCF_036320965.1). Lineage (NCBI taxonomy): Eukaryota > Metazoa > Arthropoda > Malacostraca > Decapoda > Palinuridae > Panulirus > Panulirus ornatus. The sequence goes on from NC_092241.1 coordinate 10,996,686, forward strand.
GCTGATGATGTAAAGACGACTTACCCCAGGTGATGAGGTAATGATGACTTACCTCAGGTGAAGATGTAAAGACGAATCTCCTCAGATGATGATGTAATGACGACTTACCTCAGGTGATGATGCAATGAAGACTTACCTCATTTGGTGAAGTCCTGACGATTTACGTCAAATGATGATGGAATGACAACTTACATCAGTTGATGATGTAATGACGACTTAACTCAGGTGATGATGTAAAGACAACATACTTTAGTTGATGATGTAGTGAAACGTACCTCAGGTGATGATGTAAACACAACATACCTCAGGGGAGAATGTGATGAGTACTTACCTCAGGTGATGATCAATGACGACTTACCTGTGATTATGATGTCATGACAACTTACATCAGGTGATTGTGCCATGACGGCTTACCTCAGGTGCTGATGTCATGAAGACTTACATCAGGTGATGATGGAATGAAAACTTACATCACTTGATAATGTAATAACGATTTACCTCAGGGGATGATGTAAAGAAATCTTACCTAAGGTGATGATGTAGTGACACCCTATCTATTGTGATGATGTAAAGACAACTTACCTCAGGTAATGATGTAATGACGACTTACCTCAGGTGATGATGTAAAGACGACTTACCTCAGGTAATAAGATAACGACGACTTACCTCAGATGATGAAGTAAAGACAACTTACATCAGGTGATGATGTAGTGAAACGTACCTGAAGTGATTATGTAAAGACTACTTACCTCAGAACAGGATGTCATGAGGACATACCTCATGTGTTGATTACTGAGGACTTACCTGAGGTGATGATGCCATGTCAACTTACCTGAGGTGATGATATCATGAAGACTTACCTCATGTGATGATTGAATGAAGACTTACAACACCTGACAAACTAATAACGATTTATCTTATATGATGATGTAAAGACAACTTACCTCAGGTGATGAGGTAGTGACAACCTACCACAGGTGATGATGCAAAGACAACTTAAATCAGGTGGTGATATAATGACGACTTACCTCAAGTGAGGATATCATGACGACTTACCACAGATGATGATGTAAAGACGACTTACCTTACGTGATGATGTCATGACAAATTACCTCAGGTAATGATTTAACGACGACTTACTTCAGATGATGAAGTCATGACGACTTACCTCAGGTGGTGAGGTCATGACGACTTACGTCAGGTGATGATATAATGACGACTTACCTCTTGTGATGAAGTCATGAAGACTTACCTCAGGTGAAGATGTAAAGACGACTTACCTTACGTGATGACAACTTAACTCAGGTAATGAGGCAAAGACGATTTACTTCAAATTATGATGTCATGACGAATTACGTTCATGAGATGATGTCATGATGAGTTTCGTCAGGTGATGGTATAACGAAGACTTATCTCAGGTGATGATGCCATAATGACTTACCTCAGGTGATGATGCCATAAAGACTTAGCTTAGGTGATGACGTCATGACGACATACCTCAGGTGATGATGGAATGACGACTTACATCAGATGATAATGTAATGACGACTTAACTCAGGTGATGATGTAAAGACAACTTACCTCAGGGTATGATCTAGTGAAACTTACTTCAGGTGATGATGTAAAGGGAACTTACCTCAGGTAAGGATGTCCTGAGGACTTACCTTTGGTGATGATGCCATCACGGCTTACCTCAGGTGATGATGTTATGACGACTCAATCCAGGGGCTGATGGAATGACGATTTACATCACTTGATAATCATTACCTGAGGTACGTTGTCATGACATCATTACGTAAGGTAAGTCGTCGTTACATCATCAACTGAAGTAAGTCGTCATTATATTATCACTTGAGGTAAGTCGTCATTACATCATCCCCTGAGGTAAGTCGTCATGTCATCATCACCTGAGGTAAGTTGTCTTTACATCATGATCTGAGGTAGGTTGTCACTACATAATCACCTGAGATAAGTTGTCTTTATATCATCACCTGAGATAAATTGTTATTACATTATCAAGTGATGAAAGTCTTCATTCAATCATCACCTGAAGTAAGTCGTCATGACATCATCACCTGAGGTAAGTTGTCATGGCATCATCACCTCAGGTAAGTCGTCATTAATCATCACATGAGGTAAGTCCCCAGGACATCCTCACTTGAGGTAAGTTGTCTTTACATAATCACTTCAGGTAAGTTGTCTTTACTTCATCAATGAGGTGAGATGTCTTTACATCATCATCTGAGGTAAGTTGTCATTATATCATTACCTGAGGTAAGTCGTCTTTACATCATCACCTGAGGTAGGTCGTCATGGCATCATCACTTGAGGTAAGTTTTCTTTACATCGTCACCTGAGGTAGGTTGTCACTACATTATCACTTGAGGTAAGCTGTCTTTACATCATCCCCTGAGATATTTTGTTATTACATTATCAAATGATGTAAATCTTCATTCCATCATCATATGAGGTAAGTCGTCATGACTTCATCACCTAAGGTATGTCTTCATGCCACCATCACTTGAGGTAAGTCATCATGGCATCATCACCTGAGGTAGGTCGTCATTATATCCTCATTTCACGTAAGTCGAAATGACATCATCACCTGAGGTAAGTCGTCATGACATCATCATCTGAGGGAAGTCGTCTTTATATCATTACCTGATATACGCTGTCATGACATCATCACCTAAGGTAAGTTGTCTTTACATCATCATCTGAGGTAAGTCGTCATTGATCATCACGTGAGGTAAATCCTAATGATATTCTCACCTGAAGTAAGATTTCTTTACATCATCACCTGAGGTAGGTTTCACTACATCATCACTTGAAGTAAGTTGTCTTTACATCATCAACTGAAGTAATTTGTCTTTACATCATTACCTGTGTTAAGTTGTCATTCCATCATCACCTGAGGTAAGTCGTCATTACTTCATCAGCTAAGGTAAGTCTTCGTGGCATTATCAACTGAGGTAAGTCGTCATGGCATCACCACCTGAGGTAAGTTGTCATTATATCATCACCTGAGGTAAGTCGTCATGATATCATCACCTGAGGTAAGTCGTCATTACATCATCATCTGAGGAGATTCGTTTTACATCTTCACCTGAGGTAAGTCATCATTACCTCATCACCCTAGGTAAGTCAGCTTTACATCATCAGCTGAGGTAAGTCGTCACAACATCATCAACTTAGTAAGTCGTCATGGCATCGTCATCTGAGGTAAGTTTTTTTTACATCACCACCTGAGGTAGGCTGTCACTACATCCTTAACTGAGGTGAGTTGTCTTTGCATCATCACCTGAGGTAGGTTGTCACTACATCATCACCTGAGGTAACTTGTCTTTACATCACCACCCGAGATAAATCGTTATTGCTTTATCAAGTGATGTAAATCATTATTCCATCATCACCTGAGGTAAGCCGTGATAGCATCATCACATGAGATAAGTTGTCTTGGCACCATCTCCTCAGGTAAGTCGTCATTAAACATCACTTGAGGTAAGTCCTTATGACATCCTTACCTGAAGTAAATTGTTTTTACATCATCACCTGAGGTAAATCTCACTACATCATCACCTGAGGTAAGTTGTCATAGCACCATCTCCTCATGTAGGTCGTCATTAATCATCACCTGAGGTAAGTCATCATGACATCCTTACATGAAGTAAGTTGTCTTTACATCATCACCTTAGTTAAAGTTTCACTGCATCATCACCTGAAGTAAGTTGTCTTTACATCATCGCCTGAGTTAATTCGTCATTACATTATCAACTGATGTAAGTCGTCATTCCATCATCACCTGAGGTAAGTCGTCATGAGTTTGTCACCTAAGGTAAGTCTTCATGGCATCTTCACCTGAGGTAAGTCATCATGGAATCATCACCAGAGGTAAGTCGTTATTATATCATCACCTGAGGTAAGTCGTCATGATATCTTCACCTGAGGTAAGTCGGCGTGACATCATCACCTGAGGTAAGTCGTCATGACTTCATCACCTAAGGTAAGTCTTCATGGCATCATCACCTGAGGTAAGTCGTCATAGCATCATTACCTGAGGTAAGTCGGCATTATATCAACATCTGAGGTAAGTCGTCATGATATCATCACCTGAGGTAAGTCGTCATTACATCATCATCTGAGGAGATTCGTCTCTACATCTTCACCTGAGGCAAGTCATCATTATCTCATCACCTGATGTAAGTCATCTTTACATCATCAGCTGAGGTAAGTCTTCATAACATCATCACCTGAGTAAGTCGTCATGGCATCATCACCTAAGGTAAGTTGTCTTTACATCATGACCATAGGTAGCTTATCACTACATCATGACCTGAGGTAAGATGTCTTTGCATCATCACCTGAGGTAGGTTGTCACTACATCATCACCTGAGGTAAGTTGTCTTTACATTACCACTTGATATAAATGGTTATTACTTTATCAAGTGAGGTAAATCGTTATTCCATCATCACCTGAGGTAAGTCGTCATGACATCATCATCTGAGGTAAACCGTGATGATATCATCACCTGAGGTAAGCTATCTTTACATCACCCGTGATAGATCGTTATTACTTGATGAAGTGATGTAAATCGTCGTTCCATCATCACATGAGGTAAGTCGACATGACATCACCTGAGGTAAGACGTGATGGAATCATCACCTGAGGTTAGTTGTCATGGCACCATCACCTCAGGTAAGTTGTCATTAATCATCACCTGAGGTAAGTTTCACTACATCATCACCTGAGGTAAGGTTTGTTTAAATCATCACCTGACTTAAGTCGTCATTACATTATCACCTGATGTAAGTCGTCATTCCATCATCGCCTGACGTAAGTCGTCATGACTTCATTACCTAAGGTAAGTCTTCATGGCATTATTACCTGAGGTATAGCATCATAGCATCAACACCTGAGTTGAGTCGTCATTATAGCATCACCTGAGATAAGTCGTCATGATATCACCTGAGGTAAGTCTTCATGACATCATCATCTGAAGTAAGTCGTCTTTACATCATTACCTAAGGTAAGTTGTCATGACATCATCACGTAAGGTAAGTCGTCTTTATATCATCCCATGAGGTAAGTCGTCATGACATTATTAACTGAGGTAAGTCGTCATTACATCATCCCCTGAGGTAAGTCTTCATGTCATCATCACTTGAGGTAAGTTGTCTTCACATCATCTGAGGTAGATTGTCACTACATCATCACCTGAGGTAAGTTGTCTTTACATCATCACCTGAGATAAATTATTACATTTTCAAGTGATGCAAGTCTTCATTTATTCATCACCTGAGGTAAGTCGTCTTGACATCCTTACCTGAAGTAAGTTGTCTTTACATCATCACCTGAGGTAAGTTTCACTATATCATCACCTGAAGTAAGTTGCCTTTACATCATCAACTGATGTAAGTTGTCTCTACATCATTACCTGTGTTAAGTCGTCATTACATTATCAACTGATGTAAGTCGTCATTCCATCATCACCTGAGGTAAGTCGTCATTACTTCATCACCTAAGGTAAGTAAGTCTTCATGGCATCATCAACTGAGGGAAGTCATCATGGCATCATCACATAAGTCGTCATGATATCATCACCTGAGGTAAGTCGTCATGATATCTTCACCTGAGGTAAGTCGTCATTACATCATCATCTGAGGAGATTCGTTTTACATCTTCACCTGAGGTAAGTCACCATCACCTCATCACCTGAGGTAAGTCGTCTTTGCATCATCAGCTGAGGTAAGTCGTCATAATATCATCATCTGAGGAAGTCGTTCTGGCATCGTCTTCTGAGGTAAGTTGTCTTTACATCATCACCTGAGGTAGGATGTCACTACATCATTACTTGAGGTAAGTTGTCTTTGCATCATCACCTGATATAGGTTGTCACCATATCATCACCTGGGGTAAGTCGTCTTTACATCACCACTCGAGATAAATCGTTATTACTTTATCAAGTGATGTAAATCAGTATTCCATCATCACCTGAGGTAAGTCGTCATGACTTCATCACCTGAGGTAAGCCTTGATGGCATCATCACCTGAGGTAAGTTGTCATGGCATCTTCACCTCAGGTAAGTCGTAATTAATCATCACCTGAGGTAAGTCCTCATGACATCCTTACCTGAAGTAAGTTGTCTTTACATCATCACCTGAGGTAGGTTTCACTACATCATCACCTGAGCTAAGGAGTCTTTATATCATCACCTGAGTTAATTCATTACATTATCAATTGATGTAAGTCGTACTTCCATCATCACCTGAGGTAAGTCGTCATGACTTCCTCACTTAAGGTAAATCATCGTGCCATCATCACCTGAGGTAAGTCATCATGTCATCATCACCTGTGGTAAGTCGTCATTATATCATCACCTGAGGTAAGTCGCCATGACATCATCACCTGAGGTAAATCGTCAGGACATCATCATCTGAAGTAAGTCGTTTTACATCATTCCCTGATTTAGGTTGTCGTGACATTATCACGTAGGGTAAGTCGTCTTTATATCATCATCTGAGGTAAGTCGTCATAATATGATCACCTGAGGTGAGTCTTCATTACATCATCACCTAAGGTAAGTCGTCATGGCATCATCACCTGAGGTAAGTTGTCTTTACATCATCACGTGAGGTAGGTTGTCACTATATCATCACCTGTAGTTAGTTGTCTTTACATTATCACCTGAGATAAATCGTTATTACATTATCAAGTGATGTAAGTCTTCATTCCATCATCACCTGAGGTAAGTTGTCATGGCATCATCACCTCAGGTAAGTCGTCATTAATCATCACATGAGGTAAGTCCTCATGACATCCTCACCTGAGGTAGGTTGTCTTTACATCACCACCTCAGGTAAGTTTCAGTAAATCATCACCTGAGGTAAGTTGTCTTTACATCATCATCTGAGGTAAGTCGTCATTATATCATTACCTGAGGTAAGTCTTCTCTACATCATCACCTGAGGTAAGTCTTCATGACATCATCACATGAGGTAAGTAGTCATTACATCATCACCTGAGGTAAGTCGTCAAGGCATCATCACCTGAGGTAAGAAGTGATGGCATCATCACCTGAGGAAAGTTGTCATGGCACCATCACCTCAGGTAAGTTGCCATTAACTATCACCTGAGCCAATTGCTAATGACAACCTTACCTGAGGCAAGTTTTCTTTACATCATCGTCTGAGGTATATTTTACTACATCATCACCTGAGGTAAGGTTTCTTTACATCATCACCTGAGTTAAGTCGTCATTACATTATCAAATGATGTAAGTCGTCATTCCATCATCACCTGAGGTAAATCGTCATGACTTCATCACCTTAGGTAAGTCTTCATGGGATCATCATCTGAAGTAAGTCGTCTTTACATTACTTGAGGTAAGTTGTCATGACATTATCACCTGAGGTAAGTAGTCATTACATCATCACCTGAGGTATGTCGTCATGTCATCATCACCTGAGGTAAGTTGTCTTTACATCATCACCTGCGGTAGGTTGTCACTACATCACTTGAGATAAGTTGTCTTCACATCATCACCTGAGATAAATCGTTATATCATTATCATGTGATGCAAGTCTTCATTCAATCATCACCTGAAGTAAGTCGTCATGACATCATCACCTGAGGTAAGTTGTCATGGCATCATCACCTCAGGTAGTCGTCATCAATTGTCACATGAGGTAAGTCCCCATGACATTCTCACCCGAGGTAAGTTGTCTTTACATAATCACTTCAAGTAAGTTTCACTATATCATCACCTGAGGTATGTTGTCTTTACATCATCATCTGAGGTAAGTCGTCACTACATCATCACCTGAGGTAACTCGTCAAGGCATCATCACCTTTGGTAAGACGTGATGGCATCATCACCTGAGGTAAGTTGTCATGCCACCATCACCTCAGTTAAGTTGTCATTAATCATCACCTGAGGTAAGTCCTAATGACATCCTTACCTGAGACAAGTTTTCTTTACATAACCATCTCAGGTATATTTTACTACATCATCACCTGAGGTAAGGTTTCTTTACATCATCACCTGAGTAAAGTCGTCATTATATTATCAACTGATGTAAGTCGTCATTCCATCATCATCTGAGGTAAATCGTCATTACTTCATCACCTAAGGTAAGTCTTCATGGCATCATCACCTGAGGTAAGTCATCATGACACCATCACCTCAGGTAAGTTGTCATTAATCATCTCATGAGGTAAGTCCTAATGACATCCTTACCTGAGGCAAGTTTTCTTTACATCATCATCTGAGATATATTTTACTACATCATCACCTGAGGTAAGGAGTCTTTACATCATCACCTGAGTTAATTCGTCATTACATTATCAACTGATGTAAGTGGTGCTTCCATCATCACCTGAGGTAAGTCGTCATGACTTCCTCACGTAAGGTAAATCTTCATGCCATCATCACCTGAGGTATGTCATCATGTCATCATCACCTGAGGTAAGTCGTCATTATATCATCACCTGAGGTAAGTCATCATGATGTCATCACCTGAGGTAAGTCTTCATGACATCATCATCTGAAGTAAGTCGTCTTTACATTACTTGAGGTAAGTTGTCATGACATTATCACCTGAGGTAAGTCGTCATTACATCTTCACCTGAGGTATGTAGTCATGTCATCATCACCTGAGGTAAGTTGTCTTTACATCATCACCTGAGGTAGGTTGTCATTACATCATCACCTGAGGTAAGATGTCTTTACATCATCACCTGAGATAAATCGTTATATCATCATTAAGTGATGCAAGTCTTCATTCACTCATCACCTGTGGTAAGTCGTCATGACATCATCACCTGAGAAAAGTTGTCATGGCATCATCACCTCAGATAAGTCGTCATTAATTATCACATGAGGTGAGTCCCCATGACATCCTCACCCGATGTAAGTTGTCTTTACATAATCACTTCAAATAAGTTTCACTATATCATCACCTGAGGTAAGTTGTCTTTACATCATCATCTAAGGTAAGTCGTCATTATATCATAACCTGAGGTAAGTCGTCTTTCCATCATCATCTGAGGTAAGTCGTCATTAGATCGTCACCTGAAGTAAGTCGTTATTACATCATCACCTGAGGTAAGTCGTCATGACATCATCACCTGAGGTAAGTTGTCTCTACATCATCACCATAGGTAGGTTGTCACTACATTATCACCTGAGGTAAGTTGTCTTTGTATCATCCCCTGAGATAAATCGTTATTCCATTATAAGTGATGTAAGTCTTCATTCAATCATCACCTGAGGTAAGTTGTTTTTCCATCATCACCTGAGGTAGGCTGTCACTACATCATCACCTGAGGTAAGTTATCTTTACATCATCACCTGAGATAAATCGTTATTGAATTATCAAGTGATACAAGTCTTCATTCAATTGTCACCTAAGGTAAGTCGTCATTACATTATCACCTGAGGTAACTTGTCATGGCATCATCACCTCAGTTAAGTCGTCATTAATTACCACATGAGGTAAGTCCCCATGACATCCTCACCTGAGGTAAGCAATCTTTACATAATCACTTCAAGTAAGTTTCACTACATCATCACCTGAGGTAAGTTGTCTTTACATGATCACCATAGGTAGATTGTCAATACATCATCTCCTGAGGTAAGTTGTCTTTACATCATCCCCTGAGATAAATCGTTATTACATTATCAAGTGATTTAAGTTTTCATTCCAACATCACCTGAGGTAAGTCGTCATGACATCATTACCTGAGGTAAGCCGTCATGGCATCATCACCTTAGGTAAGTTGTCATGGCATCATCACCTCAGGTAAATCATCATTTATCATCACCTGAGGTAAGTAAGTCGTAATGATATTCTCACCTGAGGTGAGTTGTCTTTATTTCATCACCTGAGGTAAGTTTCACTACATCATCACCTGAGGTAAGTTGTCTTTACATCATCACCTGAGTTAATTCGTCATTACATTATCAACTGATGTATGTTGTCATTCCATCATCACCTGAGGTAAGTCGTCATGACTTTATCACCTAAAGTAATTCTTCATGGCATCATCACATGAGGTAAGTCTTCATGGCATCATCACCTGAGTTAAGTCGTCATTATATCATAACCTGAGGTAAGACGTCATGACATAATCACCTGAGGAAAGTCGTCATGACATCATCACCTGAGGTAAGTCCACATGACTTCATCACCTAAGGTAAGTCTTCACGGCATCATCTCCTGAGGTAAGTCGTCACAGCATCATCACCGGAGATAAGTCGAAATGATACCATCACCTGAGGTAAGTCGTTATTTCATCATCATCTGAGGAGATTCGTCTTTACATCTCCTGAGGTAAGTCATCATTTCCTCATCACCTGAGATAAGTCGCCTTTACATCATCAGCTAAGGTAAGACGCCTTAACATCATTACCTGAGTAAGTCGTCATGACATCACCACCTGAGGTAAGTTGTCTTTACATCATTACCTGAGGTAGTTTATCACTACATCATCACCTGAAGTATGTTGTCTTCACATCATCAACTGAGGTATGTTGTCACTACATCATCACCTGAGGTAAGGTGTCTTTACATCACCACCCGAGATAAATCGTTATTACTTTATCAAGCGATGTAAATCGTTCTTCCATCATCACCTTAGGTAAGTCTTAATGACATCATCACCTGGGGTAAGCCTTGATGGCATCATCGCCTGAGGTAAGTTGTCATGGCACCATCTCCTCAGGTAAGTCGTCATTAATCATCACCTGAGGTAAGTCCTTATGACATCCTTACCTGAAGTAAGTTGTCTCTACATCATCACCTGAGGTAAGTTTCACTACGTCATCATCTGAGGTAAGTCGTCTTTACATCATCACCTGAGTTAATTCGTCAGTTATGAACTGACGTAAATCGTCATTCCATCATCACCTGAGGTAAGTCGTCATGACTTTTCACTTAAGGTAAGTCTTCATGGAATCTTCACCCGAGGTAAGTCATCATTGCATCATGACCTGATTTAAGTCGTCATTATATCATCACCTGAGGGTAGTCGTCAAGACATCATCACCTGAGGCAAGTCGTCATGACATCATCACCTGAGGCAAGTCGTTATGACTTCATCACCTACAGTAAGTCTTCATGGCATCATCACCTTAGGTAAGTCGTCATACCACCATTACCTGAGGTACGTCTTCATTATATCGACACCTGAGGTAAGTCGTCATGATATCACCTGAGGTAAGTCGTCATTATATCATCATCTGAAGAGATTCGTCTTTACATCTTCACCTGAGGAAAGTCATTATTAACTCATCACCTGAGGTAAGTCGTCTTTACATCATCAGCTGAGGTAAGTTGCCTTTACATCATGACGATAGGTAGGTTATCACTACATCATCACCTGAGGTAGGTTGTCTTTGCATCATCACCTGAGGTAGGTTGTCGCTACATCATCACCTGAGGTAGATTGTCACTACATCATCACATGAGGTAAGCTGTCTTTACATCACCACCTGATATAAATCGTTATTACTTTATCAAGAGATGGAAATCGTTATTTCAACATCACCTGAGGTAAGTCGTCATGACATCATCACCTGAGATAAGCCGTGATCGCATCATCACCTGAGGTAAGCTGTCTTTACATTACCACCGGTTATAAATCGTTACTTTTTCAAATATGTAAATTGTCTCTCCACCGTCACCTGAGGTAAGCTGTCATGACATCATCACCTGAGGTAAGACGTGATGACATCATCACCTGAGGTAAGTTGTCATTAATCATCATCTGAGGTAAGTCCTCATGACATCTTTACCTGAGGTAAGTTGTCGTTACATCATCACCTGAGGTAAATTTCACTACATCATCACCTGAGGTAAGGTTTCTTTACATCATCACCTGAGTTAAGTCGTCATTACATTATGAACTGATGTAAGTCGTCATTCCATCATCACCTGAAGTAAGTCGTCATGACTTCATCATCTAAGGTAAGTCTTCATGACATCATCACGTAATGGAAGTCACCATAGCATCATCACCTGAGGTAAGTCGTCATTATATCATCACCTGAGGTAAGTCGTCATGATATCATCACCTGAGGTAAGTCTTCATAACATCATCATCTGAAGTAAGTCGTATTTACAACATAACCTGATTTAAGTTGCCATGACATCATGACGTAGGGTAAGTCGTCTTTACATCATTACCTGAGATAAGTCGGCATGACATTATCACCTGAGGTAAGTCGTCATTACGTCATCCCCTGAGGTAAGTCGTCATGTCATCATCACGGGTGGTAAGTTCTCTTTACATTATCACTTGAGATAAATTGTTATCACATTATCAAGTGATGCAAGTCTTCATTCAATCATCAGCTGAGGTAAGTCGTCATGACATCATCACCTGAGGTAAGTTTGATGGCATCATCACCTCAGGTAAGTCGTCATTAATCATAACATGAGGTAATCCCCCAGGCCATCCTTACTTGAAGTAAGTTGTGTTTACATAATCACTACAGGTAAGTTCCACTACAACATCACCTGGCGTAAGTTGTCTTTACATCATCATCTGAGGTAAGTCGTCATTATATCATTACCTGAGGTAAGTCGTCTTTACATCATCACCTGAGGTAAGACGTCATGACATCATCAGCTGAGGTAAGTCGTCATTACATCATCATCTGAGGTAAGTCGTCATGGCATCATCACCTGAGGTAAGTTGTCTTTACATCATCACCATAGGTAGGTTGTCACTACATTATTACCTGAGGTAAATTGTCTTTACATCATCCCCTGAGATAAATCGTAATTACATTATCAAGTGATGTAAGTCTTCATTCCATCATCACTTGAGGTAAGTCGTCATTCCATCATCACCTGAGGTAAGTCGTCATTACTTCATCACCTAAGGTAAGTCTTGATGGCATCATCACCTCAGATAAGTAGTCATTGATTATCACCTGGGGTAAGTCCTCATGATATTCTCACCTGAGGTAAATTGTCTATACGTCATCACCTGAGGTAAGTTTCACTTCATCATCACCTGAGGTAAGTTGCCTATACATCATCACCTGAGTTAATCCGTCATTACATTATCAACTGATGTAAGTCGTCGTTGCATCATCACCTGAGGTAAGTCGTCATGACTTTATCACCTAAGGTAATTCTTCATGGCATCATCACCTGAGGTAAGTCATCATGTCATCATCATCTGAGGTAATTCGTCATTATATCATCACCTAAAGTAAGTCGTCATGACATTATCACCTGAGGTAAGTCGTTATGACTTCATCACCTAAGGCAAGTCTTCATGGCATCATCACCTGAGGTAAGTCGTCACATCATCATCACCTGAGATATGTCGTAATTATATCAACACCTGAGGTAAGTCGTCATGATATCATCACCTGAGGTAAGTCATCATTACATCATCATCTGAGGAGATTCGTCTTTACATCTTCACCTGAGGTAAGTCGTCTTTACATCTTCAGCTGAGGTAAGTCGTCATAACATCATCACCTGAGTGAGTCGTCATGGCAGCATCACCTGAGGTAAGTTGTCTTTACATCATCACCTGAGGTAAGTTGTCTTTGCATTATCATCTGAGCTAGGTTGTCACTACATCACCACCAGAGAAAAGTCGTTATCACCTTATCAAGTGATGTAAATCGTTATTCCATCTTCACCTCAGGCAAGTCTTCATGACATCATCACCTGAGGTAAGTTGTCATGACACCATCTCCTAAAGAAAGTCGTCATTAATCATCACCTGAAGTAAGTACTCATGACATCCTTACCTGAAGTAAGTTGTCTTTACATCATCACCTGAGGTAAGTTTCACTACATCATCACCTGAGGTAAGTCGCCTTTACATCATCACCTGAGTTAATTCGTCATTACATTATAAACTGATGTATATCGTCATTCCATCATCACCTGAGGTAAGTCGTCATGACTTTATCACCTAAGGTAAGTCTTCATGGAATCTGCACCTGAGGTAAGTCATCATGGAATCATCACCTGAGGTAAGTCGTCATTATATCATCACCTGAGGTAAGTCGTCATGACATCATCACCTGAGGTAAGTCGTCATGATATCATCACCTGAGGTAAGTCGTCATGACTTCATCACCTAAGGTAAGTCTTCATGGCATCATCACCTTAGGTAAGTCGTCATAGCACCATTACCTGAGGTACGTCGTCATCATATCAACACCTGAGGTAAGTCATGATATCATCACCTGAGGTAAGTCGTCATTACATCATCATCTGAGGAGATTAGTCTTTACATCATCACCTGAGGAAAGTCATCATTACCTCATCACCTGAGGTAAGTCGTCTTTACATCATCAGCTAAGGTAAGTCGTCATAACATCATCACCTGAGTAAATCGTCATGGCATCATCATCTAAGGTAAGTTGTCTTTACACCATGACGATTGGTAGGTTATCACTACATCATCACCTGAGGTAAGCTGTCTTTGCATCATCACCTGAGGTCGGTTCTCACTACATCATCACCTGAGGTAAGCTGTCTTTACATCACCACCCGAGATAAATTGTTATTACTTTATCAAGTGATGTAAATCGTAATTCCATCATCACCTGACGTAAGTCATGACATCATCATCTGAAGTAAGCCGTGATGGCATCATCTTCTGAAGTAAGCTGTCTTTACATCACCACCGGTGATAAATCGTTATTACTTTTTCAAATGAAGTAAATCGTCTTTCCATCATCACCTGAGGTATACCGTCATGACATCATCACCTCAGGTAAGACGAGATGACATCATCACCTTAGGTAAGTTGTCATTAATCATCACCTAAGGTAAGTCCTCATGACATCCTTACCTGAGGTAAATTGTCTTTACATCATCACCTCAGATAATTTCACTACATCATCACCTGAGGTAAGGTTTCTTTACATCATCACCTGAGTTAAATCGTCATTACATTATCAACTTATGTAAGTCGTCATTCCATCATCACCTGAAGTAAGTCGTCATGACTTCATCACCGAAGGTGAGTCTTCATGGCATCATCAGGTAAGGGAAGTCATCGTAGCATCATCACGTAAGGTAAGTCGTCATTATATCATTTCCTGAGGTATGTCGGCAAGATATCATCACATGAGGTAAGTCTTCATAGCATCATCATCTGAAGTAAGTCGTCTTTACATCTTTACCTGATTTAAGCTGTCATGACATGATCACATAAGGTAAGTCGTCTTTACATCATCACCTGAGATAAGTCGGCATGACATTATCACCTGAGGAAAGTCGTTATTACGTCAACCCCTGAGGTAAGTCTTCATGTCATCATCACCTGAGGTAAGTTGTCTTTAAATCATCATCTGAGGTAGGTTGTCACTACAGCATCACCTGAGGTAAGTTTTCTTTACATTATCACCTGATATAGATTGTTATTACATTATCAAGTCATGCAAGTCTTCATTCAATAATCACCTGAGGTAAGTCGTCATGACATCATCACCTGAGGTAAGTTGTCATGGCATCATCACCTCAGGTAAGTCGTCATTAATCATCACATGAGGTAAGTCCCCAAGGCATCCTCACTGAGGTAAGTTGTGTTTACATAATGACTTCAGGTAAGTTTCACTGAATCATCAACTGAGGTAAGTTGTCTTTACATCATCATCTGAGGTAACTCGTCATTATATCATTACCTGAGGTAAGTCGTCTTTACATCATCACCTGAGGTAAGTCGTCATGACTTCATCACCTAAGTTAAGTCTTCATGTCATCATCACCTTAGGTACGTCGTCATGGCATCATTACCTGAGGTACGTCGTCATCTTATCAACATCTGAGGTAAGTCGTCATGATATCATTACCTGAGGTAAGTCGTCATTACATATTCATCTGAGGAGATTCGTCTTTACATCTTCACATGAGGAAAGTGATCATTATCTCATCACCTGAGGTAAGTCGTCTTTACACCATTAGCTGAGGTAAGTCGTCATATCATCGCCTGAGTAATTCGTCATGGCATCATCACCTTAGGTAAGTTGTCTTTACATCATGACGATAGGTAGGTTATCACTAAATCATCACCTGAGGTAAGTTGTCTTTGCATCATCACCTGAGGTAGGTTGTCACTACATCATCACCTGAGGTAAGCTGTCTTTACATCACCACCCGAGATAAATCGTTATTACTTGATCAAGTGATGTAAATCGTAATTCCATCATCACCTGACGTAAGTCGTCATGACATCATCATCTGAGGTAAGCCGTGATGGCATCACCTCCTGAAGTAAGCTGTCTTTACATCATCACCGGTGATAAATCGTTATTACTTTTTTCAAATGATGTAAATCGTCTTTCCATCATCACCTGAGGTAAACCGTCATGACATCATCACCTGAGGTAAGACGTGATGACATCATCACCTTAGGTAAGTTGTCATTAATCATCACCTGAGGTAAGTCCTCATGACATCCTTACCTGAGGTAAGTTGTCTTTACATCATCAACTGAGGTAAATTTCACTACATCATCACCTGAGGTAAGGTTTCTTTATATCATCACCTGAGTTAAGTCGTCATTACATTATGAACTGATGTAAGTCGTCATTCTATCATCACCTGAAGTAAGTCGTCATGACTTCATCACCGAAGGTAATTCTACATGGCATCATCAGGTAAGGGAAGTCATCATAGCATCATCACGTGAGGTAAGTCGTCATTATATCATCACCTGAGGTAAGTCGTCATGATATCATGTGAGGTAAGTCTTCATAACATCATCATCTGAAGTAAGTCGTCTTTACATCATTACCTGTTTTAAGGTGTCATGACATGATCACTTAAGGTAAGTCGTTCTTACATCATCACCTGAGATAAGTCGGCATGACACTCACCTGAGGTAATTCGTCATTACGTCATCCCCTGAGGTAAGTCTTCATGTCATCATCACCTGAGGTAAGTTGTCTTTAAATCATCATCTGAGGTAGGTTGTCACTACATCATCACCTAGGGTAAGTTTTCTTTACATTATCACCTCAGATAGATTTTTATTACATTATCAAGTGATGCAAATCTTCATTCAATCATCACCTGAGGTAAGTCGTCATGACATCATCACCTGAGGTAAGTTGTCATTTCATCATCACCTCAGGTAAGTCGTCATTAACCATCACATGAGGTAAGTCCCCAGGGCATCCTCACTTGAGGTAAGTTGTCTTTACATACTCACTTCAGGTAAGTTTCACTGAATCATCAACTGAGGTAAGTTGTCTTTACATCATCATCTGAGGTAACTCGTCATTATATCATTACCTGAGGTGAGTCGTCTTTACATCATCACCTGAGGTCAGTCGTCAAGGCATCATCACCTGAGGTAAGTTGTGTTTACATCATCACCTGAGGTAGGTTGTCACTACATTATCACCTGAGGTAAGTTGGCTTTACATCATCCCCTGAGATAAATCGTTATTACATTTCAAATGATGTAAGTCTTCATTCCATCATCACCTGAGGTAAGTCGTCATGACTTCATCACTTAAGGTAAGTCTTCATGCCATCATCACCTGAGGTAAGTCATCATGGCATCATCACCTAAGGTAAGGCGTCATGACATCATCACCTGAGATAAGTCATCATGACATCATCTGAAGTAAGTCGTCTTTACATCATTACCTGATTTAAGCTGTCATGACATCATCATCTAAGGTAAGTTGTCTTTACATCATCATCTCAGGTAATTCGTCATTGATCATCACCTAAGGTAAGTCCTAATGATATTCTCACCTGAGGTAAGTTGTCTTTACATCATCACCTGAGGTAAGTTTCACTACATCATCACTGAAGTAAGTTGTCTTTACATCATCAACTGAAGTAAGTTGTCTTTACATCAACACCTGTGTTAAGTCATCATTACATTATCAACTGATGTAAGTCGTCATTCCATCATCAAGTGAGGTAAGTCGTCAGTACTTCATCAACTAAGGTAGAATCTTCATGGCATTATCACCTAAGGTAGGTCGTCATTGCATCATCACCTGAGGTAAGTCGTCATGATATCATCACCTGAGGTAAGTCGTCATTACATCATCATCTGAGGAGATTCGTTTTACATCTTCACCTGAGGTAAGTCATCATTACCTCATCACCTGAGGTAAGTCGTCTTTACATCATCAGTTGAGGTAAGTCGTCATAACATCATCACTTGAGTAAGTCGTCATGGCATCGTCATCTGAGGTAAGTTGTCTTTACATCATCACCTGAGGTAGGTTGTCACTACATCATTACCTAAGGTGAGTTGTCTTTGCATCATCACCTGAGGTAGGTTGTCACTACATCATCACCTGAGGTAAGTTTTCTGTACATCACCACCCGAGATAAATCGTTATTACTTCATCAGGTGATGGAAATCGGTATTCTATCATCATCTGAGGTAAGTCGTAATGACTTCATCACTTGAGGTAAGCCTTGATGGCATCATCACCTGAGGTAAGTTGTCATGGCACCAACACGTCAGGTAAGTCGTCATGTGTCATCACCTGAGGTAAGTTATCATGACATCCTTACCTGAAGTAAGTTGACTTTACATCATCACCTGAGGTAAGTTTCACTACATCATCACCTGAGGTAAGTTTCACGACATCATCACCTGAGGTAAGGTGTGTTTATATCATCACCTGAGTTAATTCGTCATTACATTATCATCTGATGTAAGTCTTCATGCCATCATCACCTGAGGTGATTCGTCATGACTTCATCACCTAAGGTAAGTCTTCATGCCATCATCACCTGAGCTAAGTGATCATGGCATCATCACCTGAGGTATTCGTCATTATATCATCTCCTGAAGTAAGTCTTCATGACATCATCACCTGAGGTAAGTCGTCTTGACATCATCACCTCAGGTAAGTCGTCATGACATCTTCATCTGAAGTAAGTCGTCTCTACATCATTACCTGATTTAAGTTGTAATGACATCATCACGTAAGGTAAGTCGTCTTTACATCATCACCTGAGGTAAGTCTTCATGACATGATCACCTAAGGTAAGTCGTCATTACATTCTAACCTAATGTAAGTCGTCACGGCAACATCACCTGAGGTTAAGTTGTCTTTACATCGTCACCTGAGGTAGGTTGTCACTACATCATCACCTGTGGTAAGTTCTCTTTAGATCATCACATAAGATAAATCGTTATTACATTATCAAGTGATGTAAGTCTTCATTCCATCATCACCTGAGGTAAGTTCTCATGGCATCATCACCTCAGGTAAGTCGTCATTAATCATCATCTGAGGTAAGTCGTCATTTTATCATTACCTGAGGTAAGTCTTCTTTACATCATCACCTGAGGTAAGTCGTCATGACATCATCACCTGAGGTTAGTCGTCATTACCTCATCACCTGAGGTAAGTCGTCATGGCTTTATCACCTGAGGTAAGTTTTCTTTACATCATCACCGAGATAAATCGTTATGACATTACCAAGTGATGTAAGTCTTCATTCCACCATCACCTGAGGTAAGTCGTCATAACATCATCACCTGAGGTAAGTCGTCATAGCTTCATCGCTTAGGGTAAGTTGTCTTTACATCATCACCTCAGGTAAGTCGTCATTGATCATGACCTGAGGTAAGTCCTCATGACATCCTCTCCTGAAGTAAGTTGTCTTTACATCATCACCTGAGGTAAGTTTCACTACATCATCACCTGAGGTAAGTCGCCTTTACATCATCACCTGATTTAGTTAGTCATTACGTTATGAACTGATGTAAATCGTCATTCCATCATCACCTGAGGTAAGTCGTCATGACTTTATCACCTAAGGTAAGTCTTCATGGAATCTTCACCTGAGGTAAGTCATCATGGTATCATCACCTGAAGTAAGTCGTCATTATATCATCACCTGAGGGTAGTCGTCATGACATCATCACCTGAGGTAAGTCGTCAAGACATCATCACCTGAGGTAAGTCGTCATGACTTCATCACCTCAGGTACGTCTTCATGGCATCATCAGCTGAGGTAAGTCGTCATACCACCATTACCTGAGGTACGTCTTCATCATATCAACACCTGAGGTAAGTCGTCATGATATCATCATTTGAGGTAAGTCGTCTTTACATCATATTCTGAGGAGATTCGTCTTTACATCTTCACCTGAGGAAAGTCATCCTTAGCTCATCACCTGAGGTAAGTCATCAGCTGAGGTAATGTCGTCATAACATCATCACCTGAGTAAGTCGTCATGGCATCATCACCAGAGGTAAGTTGTCTTTACATTATGACGAGAGGTAAGTCGTCATGGCATCATCACCTGATGTAAGTTGTCTTTATATCATCACCATTGGTAGGTTGTCTTTGCATCATCCCCTGAGATAAATCGTTATTACATTATCAAGTGATGTAAGTCTTCATTCCATCATCACCTGAGGTAAGTCGTCATGAAATCGTTACCTGAGGTAAGCCGTCATGGCATCATCTCACCTGAGGCAAGTCGTCATGGCATCATCACCTAAGGTAAGTCGTCATTGATCATCACCTGAAGTAAGTCCTCATGATATTCTCACCTAAGGTAAGTTATGTTTACATCACCACCTGAGGTAAGTTGTCTTTACACCATCACCTGAGTCAATCCGTCATTACATTATCAAATGTTGTAAGTCGTCATTCCATCATCACCTGAGGAAAGTAGTCATGACTTTATCACCTAAGGTAATTCTTCATGGCATCATCACCTGAGGTAAGTCATCATTATATCATCACCTGAGGTAAGTCATCATGACATCATCACCTGAGGTAAGTCATCATGACATCTTCACCTGAGGTAAGTCGTCATGACATCATCACCTGAGGTATGTCGTCATGACTTCATCACCTAAGGTAAGTCTTCATGGCATCATCACCTGAGGTAAGTCGTCACAGCATCATGACCTGAGGTAAGTCGTTATTATATCAATACCTGAGGTAAGTCGTCATGATATCATCACCTGAGGTAAGTAGTCATTATATCATCTTCTGAGGAGATTCGTCTTTACATCTTCACCTGAGGTAAGTCATCATTACCTTATCACCCGAGGTAAGTCGTCTTTACATCATCAGCTGAGGTAAGTCGTCATAACATCATCACCTGAGTAAGCCGTCAGGGCATTATCACCTGAGGTGAACTGTCTTTACATCATCACCTGAGGTAGCTTACCACTACATCATCACCTGAGGTAAGTTATCTTTGCATTATCACCTGAAGTAGGTTGTCACAACATCATCACCTGAGGTAAGTTGTCTTTATATCACCACCCGAGATAAATCGTTATCACTATTTCAAGTGATGTAAATCGTTATTCCATCATCACCTCACGTAAATCTTCATGACATCATCACCTGAGGTAAGCCTTGATGGCATCATCACCTGAGATAAGTTGTAATGGCACCATCTCCTCAGGTAAGTTGTCATAGCACCATCTCCTGAGGAAAGTCGTCATTAATCATCACCTAAGGTAAGTCCTCATGACATCCTTACCTGAAGTAAGTTGTCTTTACATCATCACCTGAGGTACGTTTCACTACATCATCACCTGAGGTAAGTTGTCTTTACATCATCACCTCAGTTGATTCGTCAATACATTATGAACTGATGTAAATCGTCATTCCATCATCACCTGAGGTAAGTCGTCATGACATCATCACCTGAGGTAAGTCGTCATGACTTCATCACCTAAGTTAATCATCACTTGAGTTAATTCATCATTATATTATCAACTGATGTAAGTCTTCATGCCATCATCACCTGAGGTAAGTCGTCATGACTTCGTCACCTAAGGTAGGTGTTCAAGCCATCATCACCTGAGGTAAGTCATCATGGCATCATCACCTGAGGTAAGTCGTCATTATATCATCACCTGAGGTATGTCGTCATGACATCATCACCAGAGGCAAGTCGTCATGACAACATCATCTGAATTAAGTCGTCTTTACATCATTACCTGATTTAAGTTGTCATGAAATCATCACGTAAGGTAAGTCGTCATTACATCATCACCTGAGGTAAGTCGTCATAACATGATCACCTGAGGTAAGTCGTCATTATATCATCACCTAAGGTAAGTCGTCATGGCAACATCCCCTGAGGTTAAGTTGTCTCTACATCATCACCTGAGGTAGCTTGTCACTACAGCATCACCTGTGGAAAGTTGTCTTTACATCATCACCTGAGATAAATCGTTATTACATTATCATGTGATGTAAGTCTTCATTCCATCATCACCTGAGGTAAGTTGTCATGGCATCATTACCTCAGGTAAGTCGTCATTAATCATCATCCTGAGGTAAGTCCTAAGAGGCAATCCTCACCTGAGGTAAGTTGTCTCTTTATACATCACCATAGGTAGGTTGTCATTATATCATCATCATGAGGTAAACTGTATTTTACATCATCACCTGAGATAAATCGTACATTACATTATCAATGATGTAAGTCTTCATTCCATCATCACCTGAGGTAAGTCGTCATAACATCATCACCTGAGGTAAGCCGTCATGGCTTCATCACCTGAGGTAAGTTGTCTTTATATCATCATCATTAACCGATTGATATATCACTGAAGTCATCATCCCCTGAGGTAAGTTGTCTTTACATCATCACCTGAGGTAATTTTCATACATTATCAACTGAAGTATGTTTCTTTACATCATCACCTGAGGTAAGTCGTCATACTCATTACTTAGGAAGTCGTCATTCACGAGAAGTCATCATGCACACACTGAGGTAAGTGTCAATATCACCTGAGTAGTTGTCTTCATCATCACCTGAGGTAAGTCGTCATACATCATCACCTGAGGTAAGTTGTCTTTTCATCATCACCTGAGGTAGGTTGTCGCTACATCACCTGAGGTAAGCTGTCTTTACATCACCACCCGAGATAAATCGTTATTACTTTATCAAGTAATATAAATCGTTATTCCATCATCACCTGAGGTAAGTCGTCATGACATAATCATCTGAGGTAAGCCGTGATGGCATCATCACCTGAGGTAAGCTGTCTTTACATCACCACCAGTGATAAATCGTTATTTCTTTTTCAAATGATGTAAATCGTCTTTCAACCATCACCTGAGTTAAGCCGTCATGACATCATCACCTGAGGCAAGACGTGATGACATCATCACCGGAGGTAAGTTGTCATTAATCATCAGCAGAGGTAAGTCCTCATGACATCCTCACCTGAGGTAAGTTGTCTTTACATCATCACCTCAGGTAAGTTTCACTACATCATCACCTGAGGTAAGTTGTCTTTACATTATCATCTGAGGTAAGTCGTCATTTTATTATTACCTTAGGTAAGTCTTCTTTACATCATCACCTGAGGTAAGTCGTCATGACATCATCACCTGAGGTAAGTCGTCATTACATCATGACCTGAGGTAAGTCGTCATGGCATTATCACCTGTGGTAAGTTTTCTTTATATCATGACCATAGGTAGGTTGTCACTATATCATCACCTGAGGTAACTGTTCTTTACATCATCACCTGAGATAAATCGTTATTACATTATCAAGTGATGTAAGTCTTCATTCCATCATCACCTGAAGTAAGTCGTCATAACATCATCACCTGAGGTAAGCCGTCATGGCTTCATCACCTGAGGTAAGTTGTCTTTACATCATCACCTCAGTTAAGTCGTCATTGATCATCACCTGAGGTAAGTCCTCATGACATCCTCTCCTGATGTAAGTTGTCTTTACCTCATCACCTGAGGTAAGTTTCACTACATTATCAACTGAAGTATGTGTTCTTTACATCATCACCTGAGTTAAGTCGTCATTACATTATCAACTGATGTAAGTCGTCATTCCATCATCGTCATGATTTCATCACCTAAGGAAAGTCTTCATGGCATCATCACCTAAGGTAGATCGTCATGGTATTATCACTTGAGGTAAATCGTCATTATATCATCACCTGAGGTAAGTCGTCAAGATATCATCACCTGATGTAAGTCGTCATTACATCATCATCTGACGGGAATCGTCTTTACATCATCCCCTGAGGTAAGTCATCATTACCTCATCACCTGAGGTAAGTCGTCTTTACATCATCACCAGAGGTAAGTTGTCATTACATCGTCACCTGAGTAAGTCGTCATGGCGTCATCACCTCAGGTAATTCGTCTTTACATCATCACCTGAGGTAGGTTGTAACTACATCATCACCTGAAGTAAGTTGTCTTTACATCATCATCTGAGGGAGGTTGTCACTAAATCATCAGCTAAGGTAAGTTGCCTTTACATCAACACCTGAGATAAATCGTTAATACTTTATCCAGTGGTGGAAATCGTCATTCCATCATCACCTGAGGTAAGTCATCATGACATCATCACCTGAGGTAAGCCGTCATGGTATCATCACCTGAGTTAAGTTGTCATGGCATCATCACCTCAGGTAAGTCGTCATTAATCATCACCTGAGGTAAGTCCTTATGACATCCTTACCTGAGGTAATTTGTCTTTACATCATCGCCTGAGGTAAGTTTCACTACATCATAACCTGAGGTAAGTTTTCTTTACATCATCACCTGAGTTAAGTCGTCATTACATTATCAACTAATGTAATTCGTCATTCCATCATCACCTGAGGTAAATCTTCCTTACTTTATCAGCTCAGGTAAGTCTTCATGGCATGATCACCTGAGGTAAGTTGTCATGGCATCATCACCTGAGGCAAGTCGCCATTATATCATCACCTGAGGTAAGTCGTCATGACATCATCACCTAAGGTAAGTCGCCATGACATCATGATCTGATGCAAGTCGTCTTTACATCATTACCTGAGGTAAGTTGTCATAACATCATCACGTAAGGTAAGTCGTCTTTCATCATCACCTGAGTTAAGTCGTCATGGCAGCATCACCTGAGGTAAGTTATCTTTACATCGTCACCTGAGGTAGGTTGTCAATACATCATCACCTAAGGTAAGTTGTCTTTACATCATCACCTGAGATAAATCGTTAGTACGTTATCAAGTGATGTAAATCGTCATTCCATCATCACCTGAGGTAAGTCATCATGATATCATCACCTGAGGTAAGCCGTCGTGGCATCATCACCTGAGGTAAGTTGTCATGGCATCCTCACCTGAGGTAAGTCGTCATTAATCCTCACCTGAGCTAAGTCCTCATGACATCCTTACCTGAGGTAAGTTGTCTTTACATCACCACCCGTGGTAAGTTTCACTAAATCATCAGCTGAAGTAAGATGTCTTTACATCATCACCTGAGTTAAGTCGTCATTACATTATCAACTGATGTAAGTCGTCATTCCATCATCACCTGATGTAAGTCGTCATGACTCATCACCTAAGGTAAGTCTTCATAGCATCATCACCTGAGGTAAGTCGTCATGGCATCATCACCTGAGGCAAGTCGTCATTATATTATCCCCTGAGGTAAGTCATGACATCATCAACAGAGATAAGTCGTCATGACATCATCATCTGAAATAAGTCGTCTTTACATGATTACCTGAGGTGAGTCCTCATAACATCATCACCTGAGGTAAGTTGTCATGACATCATCATATAAGGTAAGTCGTTTTTACATCATCACCTGAGGTAAGTCTTCATTACTTCATCACCTGAGGTTAGTCGTCTTTAATTCATCACCTGAGGTAAGTCATCATTACATCATCATCTGAGGTAAGTCGTCTTTACATCATCACCTGAGGTAAGTCGTCATTACATCATCCCCTGATTTAAGTCGTCATGGCTTCATCACCTGAGGTGAGTCGTTATTATATCATCAACTGATGTAAGTTGTCTTTACATCATCACCTGAGTTAAGTCGTCATTACATCATCATCTGAGGTAAGTCGTCATTACATCATCACCTGAGGTAAGTCGTCATGACATCATCACATAAGTCGTTATGACATCATCACCTGAGGGAGTTGTATTTACATCATCACATGAGGTTAGTCGTCTTCACATCACCTGAGGTAAGTTTTCATGACATCATCACCTGAGGTAAGTTTTCATGACATCATCACCTGATGTAAGTCGTTTATCATCCTATCGTGTGAAGCTTCATACCATCTTCAGGCAGCGCTGGGAATCGTGGGTTGTGACAATCGTGTGTGTAGTGGTCAGCACCCTGGCTGATAGATGCAATTTGATCAATGTTCTTATCATGTGAAAGAGCAGATTACATTTGTATTGCTTGTTTGTTTATTGATCTTATACTTGGATTATTACGATATCAACAAGAATGACGTTATTATCGCTCACGAAGGTGTCGTTTGTAGTATTCGTCGTCCAGCTAGTCTGGAAAGCTAAATGTAGTAAATATAAATCAATGAACACAAGTGAACCATCTGAGTGTATAAGGGAGCAGCTAACCGTGTAATTTGCCCTGATGGCAATTTAGTGCATTGTTTCATACATAACATTATGTTTATCAGAACCTGTACGCTGTTCTGGTACGCTATTATCGGTTCCTAGTTTGACTCTTGGGTCGCGTAATGGTAAATTTGTTTCAATCTCCTCACATATAATGAAAACAAACTTCAGAGCCACCATTGTTTCTTTGATGATTCGTTGCAACCTAGGCCAATAATGATCCCAAGTTGAAAAGACTGACAGTGACACTAAAACAAAATCAAATTTCCTATCATAACATGGGAATTAAGATCTGCGTGATCTTGGACGAGATTCAGCAACTCAACTTTCATACTGTAGTTCAAGTTTTCGTGGGCGGTAACTTGGCTATACTGCTGTATCCCCAATTATCTTACCAAGGTCACAGTTATTATCATCCTCCGTCTACTTGAAGTGACACCGTGAATAAAATGTTACCTGTGACGAGGATGTAACGTCGTCAGTAGAAAGTAATGTATCGTTAAACACATCGCTGGAAAGGAGTCCATCATGCCCATGCTACAGAGTGTAGCACAGCCTGGGAGATGAGGAAACACCTGGAAGAAGCATCCTGGGGTAGCGCTAAGACCCTCTCAGGGAGAGGTCTTGGGGTAATCATTGATAGAGGAACCAACGATTTGACGTATTTTCGTTCCTAGGGTAAAATGTCTTTTATATATATGTAACCAATTTGCTTAAGATTACACGTATAAGATGGTCTTGCTGAAGATCTAGCAATTAGCCCTTTAAGGTGAAAAAATTCCGTACATCCTCACCAACCTAAGGAGAAAACTACATTTTATTTGTACCGTGGATGAACCAGCCGCCTCGGTCATGGTGACAGACGCCTCCACAACGGGAGGAAGAATGAACATGGACGGGACACGAGAGAGGTGTCCCTCACCCAAACCAAACAGATCATTCTGGGAGAAACGGAGAGACATGCAGCTCACACTGGCAGTCGCACACACCATCTGTAACGTACGAGTAGAGGGGCTCAATGCGTATCGTGTTAACCCCCGCAGAGTCACTTCTTTAAACAGATAGAAACCTCCTGAAAATAATCGCAAGTTACGTTATTCGAGACTCCACGGATGTGTGGGTAGGCTATCCACCTTTGTGCTTAGCGACAATAGCAACACACTCAATATTTTCGCCGTCCTCCATTTGGTATCTAGCAATATTTTTTCCCCTTCCCCTCTCACTTACCTTCCCACTGTCGTCTTTTCCCCTCCGTCTCTCATCTCTGTTTTATCATTTCCTTCTCACGTAAGCCAGTCCGAAACTCTGGATTACGCTCAGTGTGTAGATATATGAGTAACGTAAACAGCTGGCCCCAAAATCTTTTAAGGTCGCGTATTGCATGTTACCTCTTCCGTGGCCTAAAATAACCCAGGTCGCGGGCGTCATGATCAATATCTTTGGACTGATGGCGTCGTGTGAGGGAGGAATACATACCGCGGACACAGATATCCTGTTTTAGTGACCTAGAGGTCAGAGGTTACTATGCTGCATTTGTGATTATTCTGGTGACGGCTTCTGTTTCATCTGGAGCGTTAAGCAAAGGTTGTTTGGTCAGGTTACCACAGACACGGTTTCTTTGAAGATAACTAAGAAAAAGTTCTTGACTTCTCTCTTATGACTTGTAAAGACTGGAGGCGTGTAATGAGAGGAAACGATCACGTCCCAAGCCCAAAGAAGCCGAATTCAGGTGCTCTGAGATTGTGGTTGAAAGTGCAAAGGTTTATAAAGGAATTCAAACAGTAACAGACAACTTTGGTCCTTGCGTGGTACTTTGTGATGGTGGAAATGATCAGAAAGTCATAAACTTGTGTAGTGTGAGGAGGAAATTGTAGAGATGCAGCTTGCAGGCACTCTGATTGGTAGATCATTCTATATGTTAGCAATACTGTTGATAGAAAGTATTTGGCCTCATTCGAAGTAAAATGCTTGACCACTAATTTGCATCCATTACTTTGAGTGAATTCAGCTAAATCTAACTTTGAGTAGCTAATTAGCCCAAAATAATCAAAGCCAAGCCTTTGATTGCTCTGGATACCTGTATTAAATCACTTCTTGCCCTTCTATTCTTCATACTAAATAACTTACGTCGTCTAGTCAGTTCTTACAAGATTTCTTTCCGTGCAGGAACTAGTGTGGTTATTCACCGTTGTACTCTCTCTCTCTCTCTCTCTCTCTCTCTCTCTCTCTCTCTCTCTCTCTCTCTCTCTCTCTCTCTCTCTCTCTCTCTCTCTCTCTTCTCTCCATTCTGTCTCCTTTTCCAAGTTGGGACACCAAAGTTAAGCACAATAATCATGGTAGGGACGCAGCAGTAAAGTGTACAGAGTAAGGGTTATTTCATTAGACTGAAATTAGTATCTAGTAAGAACATGTACGTTCCTCTATTACGAAAATGCTAATTTATTCATACACTTCTTGGACTCTAAAATGGTTACAGTCATTCCCACTTGCAGGCTATCATCCATTTTCTACATAGAACTACTGGCCAAACTCTACTTTTTTTCTTCTTTTTTAAATTTGCTAATCGTTCCTATTAACTTCTTTGTACAAGATTTCCCGTACGCGGACTTGGTATGGTTATCCTCATTTTCACATTCAGTCATAGTCTTTCTTGCGCTAAGAATTGGTGTCCAGTCATTGTGCGAAAGACAAAAATACACACATTGTTCTTCAAGGGGCAGGTTTAGAGACCCTGTTGGAGCCTCTTGCAACTTTAAGGAGCTGGTCTGGAATTGGTATACGTGCTGGAGCCACTCTGGAATATCAGAACACGTGTACAGTATAGATAGGAAGTAGCTTTAATGAAAACACTTTCTCTGGTCTCTGGTGTAGCGACCCCCTGTGGTTGTTGATTATAAACACTCTATTTGGTACGGTGTCCCCCTACAGTTGTTGGTTGTAAACACTATGGTACTGTGTCCCCCTTCAGTTGTTAGTTGTAAACACTATGGTAAGTGTCCCACTACAGTTGTTGATTTACAGACTCACTATGGTACCATGTCCCCGTACAGTTGATAAATACAAACACTATCTTTGGTATAGTGACCCCTTAGAGAGTTTGAATGTAAGTTCCTGTAGCATCATGATTCCCCAACACTAACAATAAGGGTTTTGTAAGGGTCGTTTGGCGCTTCTATTAACATATGTATACGATACATACCGTAATGTGTATTTTGAGTCATTCCTATGTACTATCCGTATGACTGTGCTTACTTTTGGTTGTATTGAAATAGTAAACAAAGAAGAAAAAGAAGAGAGAGAGAGAGAGAGAGAGAGAGAGAGAGAGAGAGAGAGAGAGAGAGAGAGAGAGAGAGAGAGAGAGAGAGAGAGAGAGAGAGAGCTGCGAGGACATATGACATCTATTTCTTTTGACAGAAAAAAAGTTTGAGGAAGAAAAATTTCCCAAAGTTTCCACTGGTGAAAATGTGTGGCCATAACTTTTGGTAAATAGCTTTTTCTGGATATTCTTTGGCTTTTGTAGGAAAAACTCAAACACTGTGTGTTGGAGTGTGTGTGTGTGTGTGTGTGTGTGTGTGTGTGTGTGTGTGAGTGTGTGTGTGTGTGTGTGTGCGTGTGTACGTTACCTGTTTAATTATCTTGATTCCTAAGCAAGAGAGGTTATGTGCAAATTCATGGAGATATGTTATAATAATATCCTTATCAACACAAGTAGAGAATCAAGCAACGTGATAATTCCTGATGAATTCTTGAGAGGATGTGCATTTTGACGCCGGTTACATTCCTTAACACAGAGAAGTTAGTGTTCTGTTCCTGCAGATAAAGACACTGTAGGGTCCACACGCACCTTTCAAAAGACTCTTCCCTTCTAACTTTGTGATGGAGAGGGGTACAAAATTTGTAATACCACACGTTAAGTACGACTCCTGATATCTTTTTCATGTTGAAGGCTCCAGTTATGCACAAATGTCTACATCAAGGCCAGGCCCTAACTGAACCGTAGAGAGAATTATGAAACGGAAAAAGACAAGGGAAATTATCTACGAATTTTTGATAGAGTGAAAGACCTGTCTTTTTAAATGTGCCAGGTCATAGTTACTGGGAAAGACTTGATGAAGTAGAGAGTTCCAAGGCTTCGACGTGTAGGAAAAAAACAGACATCGTAACGGCTCACCCTTGAGTTGCTGGTGGCTACACAATATTCATGTGACGCAGCAGCTTGCCGATGATTGCGTGGCCTAGCTAGTGGTGTGGGCACACAAGCAGCTAGCTTTCGGGAGGAAAAACCAAAGTAATACATATAGAAGAGGGAAAGAGAACCATCTTTGCGGGGTAGGTCAAGGGGGTCAAATTTGGAAGTTACCCTGATATCATAAGAAGGAGAGAGTATTATGGGCATGAAGGATCTAATGCAGCATCTCACTGAAATTAAGTACCAATTCAAAGCCAACTAAAGTCTTTTGAAAGCGGTAAGCTTTACGCTTAAAGTCGGTTACTATGGCTAGCATGTGGATACAGTATATGATACAGGCCAGGTGATGGCGTCTAGATAAGTCGCCGCTATCTGATGCCTTAGGATGATACTGCACGCTGCGTTTCTAGGGACAGGACGGCTGTACCAGAGATGTGCACCATTTATAAGTCAGGCAGGTGTTTGTCATCCTTGCTTTCCTCACCAATAAGACTATATTGCACACACTATCTGAGCTAGGCACATGCTAGTAATTCATGATGGCAATTTGTCACATCAATATGACCCGGAACTCTCTCCAGTCATCTGGCTATTCTGGAAGGACTCACGTCGACTCAGCAGTCGTACAGGATGCTTTTTCGTGTTTTCGTTATTCTTTACATGTATCGTAGACCAATGCCTCTCGCGCCACAGTATCAGATTCTCTCAGAACCCGTGTCGTCATGCCACATTACCCCAGTGGACCTCGCACCACAGTTTAACCCTTCGGCAGCACCCGTACTGTGTGTCATCATACCATGCTACTCCGTCAGCAATATCCTGCAACTCTTCCCAAATCTATGCGCTCACTTGATTCTACACTTAAGTTCCCCAAAGCAATCAAAGGAGTAAATTCAGTACCATTTTCAAGACCAACTGACAATTAGGTATGATAAGAGCCAGTTCCTTGAAACTGGTAAACTCGCCAAGACCATGTAAACCAGGTTCCAGTTTTCAGAGGCAAATCTCAGTCTGCTGTACTGAGGGTCATCTGGCGAGATGATCTTCCAGTTTCGAGAGTTGAGTTAGTCTTCCTATGTTAGTCCCCAGACCTTAGCCTCAACCTTTAGATATGAGCATCAGTAACATTCAGTGGCCACTGTATGAAGGCCAGTGATGTAACCTGGAGGTATTTGGCTACTGGAGGGATTGTGTCTGTTAGTGATAACATGTGACTTGTTATTCCTTGCTGCCTTCTAGTCTTGATACAGAGCTCTCGTAAAGTTTACATGTAAACAGATACTGATTCTATTATATAGACGTACAATATTGTGAAGTCAGTGTGTTCCTTTGTTCGTACTTATAGCACAGTTCTGAAAAAAAAGATATTCACATCATAAACATGAATAATTCTGTTATATATGGAAATGAACACATATCGTGTGAGATTAATCTGATGAGAGAGGAAAAAGAAAATCTAATCACCCTAAAGGCTGATAAACTAATGCATGGCTATCAATATATACAGTGTTGATTTCATAAAATGGAGGGCTCTCTATAACTCTTGTAGCTGGATGATATTATACACAACATGTGATATAAAATCTAGAGAACGACTGACACTACTTCTTCATTACTAATAGACTAATCTGAAGTCTGAAACATGTAGACGGCTAAACACTTGACTAATCTGAAGTCTGAAACATGTAGACGGCTAAACACTTGCAGAAAAGTTTGAGTAAAAGTTTTGACAGCAATTCACATTATACATAAACTAGATGTGCTGACCCTTCTTTCTGTCAACCTCTGCATTACGTACACAACCAGCAAAATGTAGAGAAAAATCTGGACGTCAGAAAACTGAATAATTGCCATTCAAGGAGATATTCAATGCCCTGAATGTTTTGTGAGACAATCTCAGTCCGTTTTCTACCAAACTCTAGATTTAGTTTGAGTGTTCGTTTGCTTTAAAGGACCAGACCTGACTCCAGAAAATGCGAGGAAGACTTATTTTAAAGCAATATTATGCTATTTGTTAGACATTCTATTAAAGACTATGTGGATCTGAATAATTCAAATATCACTATAACCAATATCGCTTATAGTAATGATTCACTGAATGCCAAAGGAAAAGTTTAACCTTGTCCATTAAAAAGATCCAAAAAAGCATTCTATGATTTTTTCTTTATTTTTTGAGCCTTTTGGGGACATTATATCAAAACCAATGAATTATGAATTCTTTAAAATAGATATGCATTTTATAATAGATTTATCTAATGGTTTTGAAAGGGAACAAGCTAGAGGGTAAGTGACGAATGGGAGATGATAAGGAAGAAGTGCTGGCATGTGTGAGAGATACAAGTGGCATTAGTAAGGTGGATTGTGGGCAAATTAGAAAGGGTAGTAAATGTTAAGATAAAGAAGCGAAGTTGCTCGTGAAAGAGTAGAGAGGTACATAGTCGGTACAGAGAGATAAGGAGTACAAATTATTGTGAGTAAAAGCAGCAGGAGGCCAAGGGGAAGGAGCAGGAGTTGAAGACAAGGCCAAATGAGAGGACAACGAGTATCAGTACTATCTAGAGGAGGCGTTTTGGAAATTTGAGAACAAATTGGAACATCGGCGAAAGGGGCAAATGGGGGAAATGGGATGAGGTATGAGGTAGTGATGGAGTGAGGAGATGGAATGAGCATCTTGGACTGTTCTTGAATGTTATTGACGTTAGGATAGCATCTGTAGGGTGTTTGGATCGGGATGATATGCGAAGTCAGACATTCATGGAGGGTGCTTTGGTGAAGAGAGAAAAGGTGGTGGAAGCCCTATGTAATATGAAATGTGACACAACGACTGGAGTGGATGGTTAATATTTTCAATGTATATACGGATTATGGTGAGGTGCATGAGGACTGACAAAATTCATTTGTAATGTGGGATGAAGCTGAGTGTTCAAACTACAGAGGTATAAGCCTGTTGTGCCTGCTAAATTGTATGGGAGAGTAGTGATTGAGAGGATGAACATCAGATTGTGGAGGAACAGTGTGGTTTCAGATGTGGTAGAGGATGTGTGGATCAGGTGTTTGCTTTAGAGAAAGATCGTCAGAAATACTTAGAGAAACAGTTGAATTTGTGTATGGCATTTTTGAACCTGGAGAAAGCATATGAGAAGGCTGATAGAGATGTCTTGTGGAAATTCCAAAGGGTATATGGTGTGGGAGAAAACCCTTTAGAAGCAGTGAGGGGAGTGAACAGTTCGAAGTGAAGGTCGGTCTTTGGCAGGGGTTTGTGATGTCACCATGGTTGTTTAATTTGTTATTGGATCGGGTGATGAGGAAGGTAAATGTAAGAGTCTTAGAGAGAGAGAGAACTGAGTAAGCAGCCTTTGTGGGATGAGAGCCTGGGAAGTGTCAGTTGTTGTTTGCTGATAATATAACACTGGTGGCAGATTCAAGTAAGAAACTGCAGAAGTTTAGTGACAGATGTTTGAAAGGAGAAAGTTAAGAGTACATGTGAAGGAAATAATATCATTTGGTTGAGCAAGGTTGTGGGACAAGTTAGTTGGGGTGTGAGTTTGAAAGGAGTAAAATTTGAGGAAGTGAAGTGTTTTAGATACCAGGGAGTGGATAGGGCAGCGAATGGAACAATGGAAGTGGAAGTGAGTGAGAAGGCGAAGGTTCTGTGAGCACCAAGGAATATGTGTAAAGAAAAAACGTTATCTGGGCGGGCAAAAATCTAGTCTGTCTGAGGGTATATCATCATAACACTGTCGATAATTTTTTTATTATCATTATAACAATACCAAATGAATACGAGGCATGGGATATAGATAAAGCTATGAGGAGGAGGATGGATGTCCTGCGAATCAAATGTTTGAGAACAGTATTTGGTGCTAGGTGATTTTAAACGAATGAATAATAAAAGGGTAAGAGAGAGGGTTGGTATTAAAAGGAGTGTTGGTGAGAGACCTCAAGAGAATGTACTGATATGGTTTTGATATATGGAGAGAATGAGTGAGGAGAGGTAGACAAAGAGTGTATAAGTATCAAAAATGGAAGGAACAAGGAAAAGGGGTGGACCAAATTTGATAGGGAAGGATGGAGTGAAAAAGATTTTGAGTGACTACGAACTGAACATTCAGAAGGCTGAAAAGCATAAACATGGTAGAGTGAATTGGAATGATATTGTATACAGGGGTCTAGGTGCATTCAATAGACAAAACCAGAGCACGCGAAGTGTCTGGGATACACCATTGTGGAGCCTGGATGTGGATCGTGAGCTGTGGTTTCGGTGCGTTATGTTTGATCAGAGTTTCGCGTCAGTTTGGAGGCGCCAGAAAAATGACGAAGAACCCATCCACTTTTGTACACATATATATAAATACACGCCCATAAACGTACATATACATACATATATAGATATCAACATTTACACAAACACACACACACACACACACACACACACACACACACACACACATAAATATATATATATATATTTTTTTTTTTTTTTTTTTTTTTTGCTTTGTCGCTGTCTCCCGCGTTTGCGAGGTAGCGCAAGGAAACAGACGAAAGAAATGGCCCAACCCACCCCCATACACATGTATATACATAAGTCCACACACGCAAATATACATACCTACACAGCTTTCCATGGTTTACCCCAGACGCTTCACATGCCCCGATTCATTCCACTGACAGCACGTCAACCCCGGTATACCACATCGCTCCAATTCCCTCTATTCCTTGCCCTCTTTCACCCTCCTGCATGTTCAGGCCCCGATCACACAAAATCTTTTTCACTCCATCTTTCCACCTCCAATTTGGTCTCCCTCTTCTCCTCGTTCCCTCCACCTCCGACACATATATCCTCTTGGTCAATCTTTCCTCACTCATTCTCTCCATGTGCCCAAACCATTTCAAAACACCCTCTTCTGCTCTCTCAACCACGCTCTTTTTATTTCCACACATCTCTCTTACCCTTACGTTACTTACTCGATCAAACCACCTCACACCACACATTGTCCTCAAACATCTCATTTCCAGCACATCCATCCTCCTGCGCACAACTCTATCCATAGCCCACGCCTCGCAACCATACAACATTGTTGGAACCACTATTCCTTCAAACATACCCATTTTTGCTTTCCAAGATAATGTTCTCGACTTCCACACATTCTTCAAGGCTCCCAGAATTTTCGCCCCCTCCCCCACCCAATGATCCACTTCCGCTTCCATGGTTCCATCCGCTGCCAGATCCACTCCCAGATATCTAAAACACTTCACTTCCTCCAGTTTTTCTCCATTCAAACTCACCTCCCAATTGACTTGACCCTCAACCCTACTGTACCTAATAACCTTGCTCTTATTCACATTTACTCTTAACTTTCTTCTTTCACAAACTTTACCAAACTCAGTCACCAGCTTCTGCAGTTTCTCACATGAATCAGCCACCAGCGCTGTATCATCAGCGAACAACAACTGACTCACTTCCCAAGCTCTCTCATCCCCAACAGACTTCATACTTGCCCCTCTTTCCAAAACTCTTGCATTCACCTCCCTAACAATCCCATCCATAAACAAATTAAACAACCATGGAGACATCACACACCCCTGCCGCAAACCTACATTCACTGAGAACCAATCACTTTCCTCTCTTCCTACACGTACACATGCCTTACATCCCCGATAAAAACCCCTCACTGCTTCTAACAACTTTCCTCCAACACCATATATTCTTAATACCTTCCACAGAGCATCTCTATCAACTCTATCATATGCCTTCTCCAGATCCATAAATGCTACATACAAATCCATTTGCTTTTCTAAGTATTTCTCACATACATTCTTCAAAGCAAACACCTGATCCACACATCCTCTACCACTTCTGAAACCACACTGCTCTTCCCCAATCTGATGCTCTCTACATGCCTTCACCCTCTCAATCAATACCCTCCCATATAATTTACCAGGAATACTCAACAAACTTATACCTCTGTAATTTGAGCACTCACTCTTATCCCCTTTGCCTTTGTACAATGGCACTATGCACGCATTCCGCCAATCCTCAGGCACCTCACCGTGAGTCATACATACATTAAATAACCTTACCAACCAGTCAACTATACAGTCACCCCCTTTTTTAATAAATTCCACTGCAATACCATCCAAACCTGCTGCCTTGCCGGATTTCATCTTCCGCAAAGCTTTTACTACCTCTTCTCTGTTTACCAAATCATTTTCCCCAACCCTCTCACTTTGCACACCACCTCGACCAAAACACCCTATATCTGCCACTCTATCATCAAACACATTCAACAAACTTTCAAAATACTCACTCCATCTCCTTCTCACATCACCACTACTTGTTATCACCTTCCCATTTGCGCCCTTCACTGAAGTTCCCATTTGCTCCCTTGTCTTACGCACTTTATTTACCTCCTTCCAGAACATCTTTTTATTCTCCCTAAAATTTAATGATATATATATATATATATATATATATATATATATATATATATATATATATATATATTTATTATTTTATTTATTTAGCTTTGTCCCTGTCTCCCGCGTTAGCGAGGTAGCGCCAGGAAACAGACGAAAGAAATGGCCCAACCCACCCACATACACATGTATGTACATACATGTCCACACACGCAAATATACACACCCATACATCTCAATATACACATATCTATATACACACAGACTTATATATATATATATATATACACATGTACATAATTCATACTGTCTGCCTCTATTTATTCCCATCGCCACCCCGCCACACATGGAATACCTACCCCCTTCCCACTCATGTGTGCAAGGTAGCGCTAGGAAAAGACAACAAAGGCCCCATTCGTTCACAATTATTCTCTACTTGTCATGTATATAATGCACCGAAACCACAGCTCCCTTTCCACATCCAGGCCCCACACAACTTTCCATGGTTTATCCCAGACGCTTCATATACCCTGGTTCAATCCATTGACAGCACGTCGACCCCGGTATACCACATCGTTCCAATTCACTCAATTCCTTGCACGACTTTCACCCTCCTGCATGTTCAGGCCCCGATCACTCAAAATCTTTTTCACTCCATCTTTCCACCTCCAATTTGGTCTCCCACTTCTCCTCGTTCCCTCCACCTCTGACACATACATCCTCTTGGTCAATTTTTCCTCACTCATTCTCTCCATGTGACCAAACCATTTCAAAACACCCTCTTCTGCTCTCTCAACCACACTCTTTTTATTTCCACACATCTCTCTTACCCTTACATTACTTACTCCATCAAACCACCTCACACCACATATTGTCCTCAAACATCTCATTTCCAGCACATCCACCCTCCTGCGCACAGCTCTACCCATAGCCCACGACTCGCAACCATAAAACATTGTTGGAACCACTATTCCTTCAAACATACCCATTTTTGCTTTCCGAGATAATGTTCTCAACTTCCAACCGTTCTTCAAGACTCCCAAAATTTTCGCCCACTCCCCCACCCTATGATTCACTTCCGCTTCCATAGATTCATCCGCTGCCAGATCCACTCCCAGATATCTAAAACTCTTTACCTCCTCCAGTTTTTCTCTATTCAAACTTAATTTCCAATTGACTAGGACCCTCAACCCTACTGTACCAAAAAACCTTGATCTTATTCACATTTACTCTTAACTTTTTTCTTTCACACACTTTACCAAACTCAGTCACCAGCTTCTGCAGTTTCTCACATGAATCAGCCACTAGCGCTGTATCATCAGCGAACAACAACTGACTCACCTCGTAAGCTCTCTCATCCACAACAGACTACATACTTGCCCCTCTTTCCAAAGCTCTTGCATTCACCTCCCTAACAATCCCATCCATAAACAAATTAAACAACCATGGAGACATCACACACCCCTGCCGCAAACCTACATTCACTGAGAACCAATTACTTTCCTCTCTTCCTACATGTACACATGCCTTACATCCTCGATAAAAACTTTTCACTGCTTCTAACAACTTGCCTCCAACAGCATATATTCTTAATACCTTCCACAGAGCATCTCTATCAACTCTATCATATGCCTTCTCCAGATTCATAAATGCTACATACAAATCCATTTGCTTTTCTAAGTATTTCACACATACATTCTTCAAAGCAAACACCTGATCCACACATCCTCTACCACTTCTGAAACCACACTGCTCTTCCCCAATCTGATGCTCTGTACATGCCTTCACCCTCTCAATCAATACCGTCCCATATGATTTACCAGGAATACTCAACAGACTTATACCTCTGTAATTTGAGAACTCACTCTTATCCCCTTTGCCTTTCTACAGTGGCACTATGCAAGCATTCCGCCAATCTTCAGTCACCTCACCATGAATCATACATTCATTGAAAAACCTTACCAACCAGTCAACAATACAGTCACCCCCTTTATTAATAAATTGCACTGCAATACCATCCAAACCTGCTGCCTTGCCGGCTTTCATCTTCCGCAAAGCTTTTACTACCTCTTCTCTGTTTACCAAATAATTTTCCCTAACACTCTCACTTTGCACACCACCTCGACCAAAACACCCTATATCTGCTACTCTATCATCAAACATATTCAACAAACCTTCAAAATTCTCACTCCATCTCCTTCTCACATCACCACTACTTGTTGTCACCTCCCCATTAGCCCCCTTCACTGAAGTTCCCATTTGTTCCCTTGTCTTACGCACTTTATTTACCTTCTTCCAAAACATCTTTTTATTTTCCGTAAAATCTAATGATACTCTCTCAACCCAACTCTCGTTTGCCCTCTTTTTCACCTCTTGCACCATTCTCTTGACCTCCTGCCTCTTTCTTTTATACATCTCCCACTCATTTGTACTTTTTCCCTGCAAAAACCGTCCAAATGCCTCTCTCTTCTCTTTCACTAATGATCTTATTTCTTAATCCAATCACTCACTACCCTTTCTAATCAACCCACCACCCACACTCCTCATGCCACAAGTATCTTTTGCGGAAGCAATCATTGCTTCCCTAAATACATACAATTCCTCCCCCAGTCCCCTTACCTCCTTTGTTCTCACCTATTTCCATTCTGTACTCAGTCTCTCCTGGTACTTCCTCACACAAGTCGCCTTCCCCAGCTCACTTACTCTCACCACTCTCTTCACCCCAACATTCTCTCTTCTTTTCTGAAGACCCATATAAATCTTAATCTTCGCCTCGACAAGATAATGATCAGACATCCTTACAGTTGCACCTCTCAGCACATTAACATCCAAAAGTGTCTCTTTCGCGTGCCTATCAATTAACACGTAATCTAATAACGCTCTCTGGCCATCTCTCCTACTTACATACGTATACTTATGCACATCTCGCTTTTTAAATCAGGTATTCCCAATCAACAGTCCTTTTTCAGCACATAAATCTACAAGCTCTTCACCAATTCCACTTACAGCACTAAACACCCCATGCATACCAATTATTCCCTCAACTGCCACATTACTCACCTTTGCATTCAAATCACCCATCACTATAATCCGTTCTCGTGCTTCAAAACCACTTACACACTCATTCAGCTGCTCCCAAAACACTTGCCTTTCATGATCTTTCTTCTCATGCCCAGGTGCATATGCACCAATAATCACCCATCTCTCTCCATCAACTTTCAGTTTTACCCATATCAATTTAATATATATATATATATATATATATATATATATATATATATATATATATATATATATATATATATATATATATATATATATATATATATATATATATATATATATATATATATATATATATGTATATATATATATATATATATAAATATATATATATAAAATATATATATATATTTTTTTTTTTTTTTGCTTTGTCGCTGTCTCCCGCGTTTGCCAGGTAGTGCAAGGAAAAAGACGAAAGAAATGGCCCAACCCACCCCCATACACATGTATATACATACGTCCACACACGCAAATATACATACCTACACAGCTTTCCATGGTTTACCCCAGACGCTTCACATGCCCTGATTCAATCCACTGACAGCACGTCAACCCCGGTATATCACATCGATCCAATTCACTCTATTTCTTGCCCTCCTTTCACCCTCCTGCATGTTCAGGCACCGATCGAACAAAATCTTTTTCACTTCATCTTTTCACCTCCAATTTGGTCTCCCACTTCTCGTTCCCTCCACCTCCGACACATATATCCTCTTGGTCAATCTTTCCTCACCAATTCTCTCCATGTGCCCAAACCATTTCAAAACACCCTCTTCTGCTCTATCAACCACGCTCTTTTTATTTCCACACATCTCTCTTACCCTTACGTTACTTACTCGATCAAACCACCTCACACCAAACATTGTCCTCAAACATCTCATTTCCAGCACATCCATCCTCCTGCGTACAACTCTCTCCATAGCCCACGCCTCGCAACCATTCAACATTGTTGGAACCACTATTCCTTCGAACATACCCATTTTTGCTTTCTGAGATAATATTCTCGACTTCCACATATTCTTCAAGGATCCCAGAACTTTCGCCCCTCCCCCACCCGACCATTCACTTCCTCTACCATGGTTCCATCCGTGTGCAGATCCACTCCCAGATATCTAAAACACTTTACTTCCTCCAGCTTTTTTCCATTCAAACTTACCTCCCAATTGACTTGACCCTGAACCATATTGTATGTACCTAATAACCTTGCTCTTATTCACATTTACTCTTAACTTTCTTCTTTCACACACTTTACCAAACTCAGTCACCAGCTTTTGCATTTTCTTACATGAATCAGCCACCAACGCTGTATCATCAGCGAACAACAACTGACTCACTTCCCAAGCTCTCTCATCCACAACAGACTGCATACTTGCCCCTCTTTCCAAAACTCTTGCATTCACCTCCCTAACAACCCATCCATAAACATATTAAACAATCATGGAGACATCACACACTCCTGCCGCAAACCTACTTTCACTGAGAACCAATCACTTTCCTCTCTTCCTACACGTACACATGCCTTACATCCTCGATAAAAACTTTTCACTGCTTCTAACAACTTGCCTCCCACACCATATATTCTTAGTACCTTCCACAGAGCATCTCTAACAAGTCTATCATATGCCTTCTCCAGATCCATAAATGCTACATAGAAATCCATTTGTTTTTGTAAGTATTTCTCACATACATTCTTCAAAGCAAACACCTGATCCACACATCCTCTACCACTTCTGAAACCACACTGCTCTTCCCCAATCTGACAATCTCAATCAATACCCTCCCATATAATTTACCAGGAATACTCAACAAGCTTATACCTCTGTAATATGAGCACTCACTCTTATCCCCTTTGCCTTTGTACAATGGCACTATGCAAGCATTACGCCATTCCTCAGGCACCTCACCATGAATCATACATACACTAAATAACCTTACCAACAAGTAAACAATACAGTCACCCCCTTTTATAATAAATTCCACTGCAATACCATCCAAACCTGCTACCTTGCCGGCTTTCATCTTCCGTAAAGCTTTTACTACCTCTTCTCTATTTACCAAATCATTTTCCCAAACCCTCTCACTTTGCACACCACCTCGACCAAAACACTCTACATCTGCCACTCTATCATCCAACACATTCAACAAACCTTCAAAATACTCACTCCATCTCCTTCTCACATCACCACTGCTTGTTATCACCTCCCCATTAGACCCTTTCATTGAAGTTTCCATTTGCTCCCTTGTCTTACGCACTTTATTTATCTCCTTCCAAAGCATCTTTTTATTCTCCCTGAAATTTAATGATACTCTCTCACCCCAATTCTCATTTGCCCTCTTTTTCACCTCTTCCACCTTTCTCTTGACCTCATGTCTCTTTCTTTTATACCTGTCCCACTCATTTGCATTTTTTCCCAACAAAAATTCTCCAAATGCCTCTCTCTTCTCTTTCACTAATAATCTTATTTCTTCATCCCACCACTCACTACCTTTTCTAATCAACCCACCTCCCAAGCTTCTCATGCCACAAGCATCTTTTGCGCAAACCATCACTGCTTCCCTAAATACATCCCATTCCTCCCCCACTCCCCTTAACTCCTTTGTTCTCACCTTTTTCCATTCTGTACTCAGTCTCTCCTGGTACTTCCTCACACAAGACTCCTTCCCAAGCTCACTTACTCTCACCACTCTCTTCAACCCAACATTTTTCTTCTTTTCTGAAAACCCCCACAAATCTTCACCTTCGCCTCCACAAGATAATGATCAGACATCACTCAAGTTGCACCTCTCAGCACATTAACATCCAAAATTCTCTCTTTCGTGCGTCTATCAATTAACAAGTAATCCAATAACGCTATCTGGCCATCTCTCCTACTTACATACGTATACTTATGTATATCTCGCTTTTTAAACCAGGTATTCCCAATCACCAGTCCTTTTTCAGCACATAAATCTACAAGCTCTTCATCATTTCCATTTACAAACCTGAACACTCCATGTAAACCAACTATTCCCTCAACTGCCACATTACTCACCTTTGCATTCAAATCAAAAACTCTGAAACCACACTGCTCTTCCCAAATCTGATTATCTGTACATGCCTTCACCCTCTCAATCAATACCCTCCCATATAATTCACCAGGAATACTCAACAAACTTATACCTCTGTAATTTGAGCACTCACTCTTATCCCCTTTGCCTTTCTACAATGGCACTATGCAAGCATTCCGCCAATCCTCAGGCACCTCACCATGAATCATACATACATTAAATAACCTTACAATATAGTCACCCCCTTTTTTAATAAATTCCTCTGCAATATCGTCCACACCTGCTGCTTTGCCGGCTTTCATCTTCTACAAAGCTTTTACTCCCTCTTCTCTATTTACCAAATCATTTTCCCTAACCATCACACTTTGCACACCACCTCGACCAAAACACCCTATATCTGCCACTCTATCATCAAACAAATTCAACAAACCTTCAAAATACTCACTCCATCTCCTTCTCACATCCCCACTACTTGTTATCACCTCTCCATTAGCCCCCTTCACAGAAGTTCCCATTTGCTCCCTTGTCTAACGCACTTTATTTACCTCCTTCCAAAACATCTTTTTATTCTCCCTGAAATTAAATGATACTCTCTCACCCCAACTCTCATGTGCCCTCTTTTTCATCTCTTGCACCTTTCTCTTGACCTCCTGTCTCTTTCTTTTATATCTCTCCCACTCATTTGGATTTTTTCCCTGCAAAAATCGTCCAAATGCCTCTCTCTTCTCTTTCACTATGTACATGTGTATATATGTATATGTGTGTGTATGTGTATGTATATATACGTATATGTGAGTATGTTGATATATATATATGTATGTATATATATATATATATATATATATATATATATATATATATATATATATATATATATATATATATATATATATATATATATATATATTTTTTTTTTTTTTTTTTTTTTCATACGATTCGCCATTTCCCGCATTTGCGAGGTAGCATTAAGAACAGAGGACTGGGCCTTAGAGGGAAAATCCTCACCTGGCCCCCTTCTCTGTTCCTTCTTTTGGAAAATTAAAAAAAAACGAGAGGGGAGGATTTCCAGCCACCCGCTCCCTCCCCTTTTAGTCGCCTTCTACGACACGCAGGGAATACGTGGGAAGTATTCTTTCTCCCCTATCCCCAGGGATATATATATATATATATATATATATATATATATATATATATATATATATATATATATATATATATATATATATATATATATATATATATATATATATATAATATATATATATATATATATATATATATATATATATATATATATATATATATATATATATATATATATATATATATATATATATATATATATATATATATATATATATATATATATATATGCTTTTCTAAGTATTTCTCACATATATTCTTCAAAGCAAACACCTAATCCACACATCCTCTACCACTTCTGAAACCACACTGCTCTTCCCCAATCTGATGCTCTGTACATGCCTTCACCCTCTCAATCAATACCCTCCCATATAATTTACCAGGAATACTCAACAAACTTATACCTCTGTAATTTGAGCACTCACTCTTATCCCCTTTTCCTTTGTACAATGGCACTATGCAAGCATTCCGCCAATCCTCAGGCACCTCACCATGAGTCACACATACATTAAATAACCTTACCAACAAGTCAACAATACAGTCACCCCCTTTTTTAATAAATTCCACTGCAATACCATCCAAACCTGCTGACTTGCCGGCTTTCATCTTCCGCAAAGCTTTCACTACCTCTTCTCTGTTTACCAAAT
Organism: Panulirus ornatus; assembly: GCF_036320965.1. NCBI lineage: Eukaryota > Metazoa > Arthropoda > Malacostraca > Decapoda > Palinuridae > Panulirus > Panulirus ornatus. Next base: position 11,041,542 of record NC_092241.1, read on the forward strand.
CATTTTCCCTAACCCTCTCACTTTGCACACCACCTCGACCAAAACACCCTATATCTGCCACTCTATCATCAAACACATTCAACAAACCTTCAAAATACTCACTCCATCTCCTTCTCACATCACCACTACTTGTTATCACCTCACCATTTGCGCCCTTCACTGCAGTTCCCATTTGCTCCCTTGTCTTACGCACTTTATTTACCTCCTTCCAGAACATCTTTTTATTCTCCCTAAAATTTAATGATACTCTCTCACCCCAACTCTCATTTGCCCTTTTTTTTCACCTCTTGCACCTTTCTCTTGACCTCCTGTCTCTTTCTTTTATACATCTCCCACTCAATTGCATTTTTTCCCTGCAAAAATCGTCCAAATGCATCTCTCTTCTCTTTCACTAATACTCTTACTTCTTCATCCCACCACTCACTACCCTTTCTAATCAACCCACCTCTCACTCTTCTCATGCCACAAGCATCTTTAGCGCAATCCAAAAATATGTGAGAAATACTTAGAAAAGCAAATGGATTTGTATGTAGCATTTATGGATCTGGAGAAGGCATATGATAGAGTTGATAGAGATGCTCTTGGAAGGTATTAAGAATATATGGTGTGGGAGGAAAGTTGTTAGATGCAGTGAAAAGTTTTTATCGAGGATGTAAGGCATGTGTACGTGTAGGAAGAGAGGAAAGTGATTGGTTCTCAGTGAATGTAGGTTTGCGGCAGGGGTGTGTGATGTCTCCATGGTTGTTTAATTTGTTTATGGATGGGGTTGTTAGGGAGGTAAATGAAAGAGTTTTGGAAAGAGGGGCAAGTATGAAGTCTGTTGGGGATGAGAGAGCTTGGGAAGTGAGTCAGTTGTTGTTCGCTGATGATACAGCGCTGGTGGCTGATTCATGTGAGAAACTGCAGAAGCTGGTGACTGAGTTTGATAAAGTGTGTGGAAGAAGAAAGATAAGAGTAAATGTGAATAAGAGCAAGGTTATTAGGTACAGTACGGTTGAGGGTCAAGTCAATTGGGAGGTGAGTTTGAATGGAGAAAAACTAGAGGAAGTGAAGTGTTTTAGATATCTGGGAGTGGATCTGGCAGCGGATGGAACCATGGAAGCGGAAGTGGATCATAGGGTGGGGGAGGGGGCGAAAATTCTGGGGGCCTTGAAGAATGTGTGGAAGTCGAGAACATTATCTCGGAAAGCAAAAATGGGTATGTTTGAAGGAATGGTGGTTCCAACAATGTTGTATGGTTGCGAGGCGTGGGCTATGGATAGAGTTGTGCGCAGGAGGATGGATGTGCTGGAAATGAGATGTTTGAGGACAATGTTTGGTGTGAGGTGGTTTGATCGAGTAACGTGAGGGTAAGAGAGATGTGTGGAAATAAAATGAGCGTGGTTGAGAGAGCAGAAGAGGGTGTTTTGAAGTGGTTTGGGCACATGGAGAGGATGAGTGAGGAAAGATTGACCAAGAGGATATATGTGTCGGAGGTGGAGGGAGCAAGGAGAAGAGGGAGACCAAATTGGAGGTGGAAAGATGGAGTGAAAAAGATTTTGTGTGATCGGGGCCTGAACATGCAGGAGGGTGAAAGGAGGGCAAGGAATAGAGTGAATTGGAGCGATGTGGTATACCGGGGTTGACGTGCTGTCAGTGGATTGAATCAAGGCATGTGAAGCGTCTGGGGTAAACCATGGAAAGCTGTGTAGGTATGTATATTTGCGTGTGTGGACGTATGTATATACATGTGTATGGGGGGGGGGGTTGGGCCATTTCTTTCGTCTGTTTCCTTGCGCTACCTCGCAAACGCGGGAGACAGCGACAAAGTATAAAAAAAGAAAAATATATATATATATATATATATATATATATATATATACAGTGGTTAAATTGATGAGAATTGCTATTGACGTTTGTGTAAATAAATTATACATTTCCTTTTTCCATAGCCAGAGGTTGAACCATTATGTGACATCCATTTTTTCATTCATTTCAAGCTAGAAGTTTCAGTTTTCTAAATTGTTTCTTACATTTTTCATATGTATATATATGTATGTGTGTGTGTGTGTATATGTGCGTATGTATGTGTATGTGTGTGTATGTGTATATGTATATATATATATATATATGTATATTATCCCTGGGGATAGGGGTGAAAGAATACTTCCCACGTATTCCTCGCGTGTCGTAGAAAGCGACTAGAGGGGACGGGAGCGGGGGGCCAGAAATCCTCCCCTCCTTGTATTAACTATCTAAAATGGGAAACAGAAGAAGGAGTCACGCGGGGAGTGCTCATCCTCCTCGAAGGCTCAGAGTGGGGTGCCTGAATGTGTGTGGATGTAACCAAGATGTGAAAAAAGGAGAGATAGGTAGTATATTTGAGGAAAGGAACCTGGATGCTTTGGCTCTGAGTGAAACGAAGCTCAAGGGTAAAGTGGAAGAGTGGTTTGGGAATGTCTGGGGAGTAAAGTCAGGGGTTAGTGAGAGGACAAGAGCAAGGGAAGGAGTAGCAATACTCCTGAAACAGGAGTTGTGGGAGTATGTGATAGAATGTAAGAAAGTAAATTCTCGATTAATATGTGTAAAACTGAAAGTTGATGGAGAGAGATGGGTGATTATTGGTGCATATGCACCTGGGCATGAGAATAAAGATCATGAGAGGCAAGTGTTTTGGGAGCAGCTGAATGAGTGTGTTAGTGGTTTTGATGCACGAGACCGGGTTATAGTGATGGGTGATTTGAATGCAAAGGTGAGTAATGTGGCAGTTGAGGGAATAATTGGTATACATGGGGTGTTCAGTGTTGTAAATGGAAATTGTGAAGAGCTTGTAGATTTATGTGCTGAAAAAGGATTGATGATTGGGAATACCTGGTTTAAAAAGCGAGATATAAATAAGTATACTTATGTAAGTAGGAGAGATGGCCAGAGAGCGTTATTGGATTACGTGTTAATTGACAGGCGTGCGAAAGAGAGACTTTTGGATGTTAATGTGCTGAGAGGTGCAACTGGAGGGATGTCTGATCATTATCTTGTGGAGGCTAAGGTGAAGATTTGTATGGGTTTTCAGAAAAGAAGTGTGAATGTTGGGGTGAAGAGGGTGGTGAGAGTAAGTGAGCTTGGGAAGGAGACCTGTGTGAGGAAGTACCAGGAGAGACTGAGTACAGAATGGAAAAAGGTGAGAACAATGGAAGTAAGGGGAGTGGGGGAGGAATGGGATGTATTTAGGGAATCAGTGATGGATGTCGCAAAAGATGCTTGTGGCATGAGAAGAGTGGGAGGTGGGTTGATTAGAAAGGGTAGTTAGTAGTGGGATGAAGAAGTAAGAGGATTAGTGAAAGAGAAGAGAGAGCCATTTGGACGATTTTTGCAGGGAAAAAATGCAATTGAGTGGGAGATGTATAAAAGAAAGAGACAGGAGGTCAAGAGAAAGGTGCAAGAGGTGAAAAAAAGGGCAAATGAGAGTTGGGGTGAGAGAGTATCATTTAATTTTAGGGAGAATAAAAAGATGTTTTGGAAGGAGGTAAATAAAGTGCGTAAGACAAGGGAGCAAATGGGAACTTCAGTGAAGGGCGCAAATGGGGAGGTGATAACAAGTAGTGGGGATGTGAGAAGGAGATGGAGTGAGTATTTTGAGGGTTTGTTGAATGTGTTTGATGATAGAGTGGCAGATATAGGGTGTTTTGGTCGAGGTGGTGTGCAAAGTGAGAGGGTTAGGGAAAATGATTTGGTAAACAGAGAAGAGGTAGTGAAAGCTTTGCGGAAGATGAAAGCCGGCAAGGCAGCAGGTTTGGATGGTGTTGCACTGGAATTTATTAAAAAAGGGGGTGACTGTATTGTTGACTGGTTGGTAAGGTTATTTAATATATGTATGACTCATGGTGAGGTGCCTGAGGATTGGCGGAATGCGTGCATAGTGCCATTGCACAAAGGCAAAGGGGATAAGAGTGAGTGCTCAAATTACAGAGGTATAAGTTTGTTGAGTATTCCTGGTAAATTATATGGGAGGGTATTGATTGAGAGGGTGAAGGCATGTACAGAGCATCAGATTGGGGAAGAGCAGTGTGGTTTCAGAAGTGTTAGAGGATGCGTGGATCAGGTGTTTGCTTTGAAGAATGTATGTGAGAAATACTTAGAAAAGCGAATGGATTTGTATGTAGCATTTATGGATCTGGAGAAGGCATATGATAGAGTTGATAGAGATGCTCTGTGGAAGATATTAAGAATATATGGTGTGGGAGGAAAGTTGTTAGAAGCAGTGAAAAGTTTTTATCGAGGATGTAAGGCATGTGTACGTGTAGGAAGAGAGGAAAGTGATTGGTTCTCAGTGAATGTAGGTTTGCGGCAGGGGTGTGAGATGTCTCCATGGTTGTTTAATTTGTTTATGGATGGGGTTGTTAGGGAGGTAAATGCAAGAGTTTTGGAAAGAGGGGCAAGTATGAAGTCTGTTGGGGATGAGAGAGCTTGGGAAGTGAGTCAGTTGTTGTTCGCTGATGATACAGCGCTGGTTGCTGATTCATGTGAGAAACTGCAGAAGCTGGTGACTGAGTTTGGTAAAGTGTGTGGAAGAAGAAAGTTAAGAGTAAATTCGAATAAGAGCAAGGTTATTAGGTACAGTAGGGTTGAGGGTCAAGTCAATTGGGAGGTGAGTTTGAATGGAGAAAAACTGAAGGAAGTGAAGTGTTTTAGATATCTGGGAGTGGATCTGGCAGCGGATGGAAACATGGAAGCGGAAGTGGATCATAGGGTGGGGGAGGGGGCGAAAATTCTGGGGGCCTTGAAGAATGTGTGGAATTCGAGAACATTATCTCGGAAAGCAAAAATGGGTATGTTTGAAGGAATAGTGGTTCCAACAATGTTGTATGGTTGCGAGGCGTGGGCTATGGATAGAGTTGTGCGCAGGAGGATGGATGTGCTGGAAATTAGAATGTTTGAGGACAATGTGTGGTGTGAGGTGGTTTGATCGAGTGAGTAACATAAGGGTAAGAGAGATGTGTGGAAATAAAAAGAGCGTGGTTGAGAGAGCAGAAGAGGGTGTTTTGAAGTGGATTGGGCACATGGAGAGAATGAGTGAGGAAAGATTGACCAAGAGGATATATGTGTCGGAGGTGGAGGGAACGAGGAGAGGAGGGAGACCAAATTGGAGGTGGAAAGATGAAGTGAAAAAGATTTTGTGTAATCGGGGCCTGAACATGCAGGAGGGTGAAAGTAGGGCAAGGAATAGAGTGAATTGGAGCGATGTGGTATACCGGGGTTGACGTGCTGTCAGTGGATTGAATCAAGGCATGTGAAGCGTCTGGGGTAAACCATGGAAAGCTGTGTAGGTATGTATATTTGCGTGTGTGGACGTATGTATATACATGTGTATGGGGGGGGGTTGGGCCATTTCTTTCGTCTGTTTCCTTGCGCTACCTCGCAAACGCGGGAGACAGCGACAAAGTATAATAAAAAAAAAAATATATATATATTTGTATATATATATATATATATATATATATATATATATATATATATATATATATATATTACTTTTTTTTATTATACTTTGTCGCTGTCTCCCGCGTTTGCGAGGTAGCGCAAGGAAACAGACGAAAGAAATGGCCCAACCCCCCCCCCCCATACACATGTATATACATACGTCCACACACGCAAATATACACACCTACACAGCTTTCCATGGTTTACCCCAGACGCTTCACATGCCTTGATTCAATCCACTGACAGCACGTCAACCCCGGTATACCACATCGCTCCAATTTACTCTATTCCTTGCCCTCCTTTCACCCTCCTGCATGTTCAGGCCCCGATCACACAAAATCTTTTTCACTCCATCTTTCCACCTCCAATTTGGTCTCCCTCTTCTCCTCGTTCCCTCCACCTCCGACACATATATCCCCTTGGTCAATCTTTCCTCACTCATTCTCTCCATGTGCCCAAACCATTTCAAAACACCCTCTTCTGCTCTCTCAACCACGCTCTTTTTATTTCCACACATCTCTCTTACCCTTACGTTACTCACTCGATCAAACCACCTCACACCACACATTGTCCTCAAACATCTCATTTCCAGCACATCCATCCTCCTGCGCACAACTCTATCCATAGCCCACGCCTCGCAACCATACAACATTGTTGGAACCACTATTCCTTCAAACATACCCATTTTTGCTTTCCGAGATAATGTTCTCGACTTCCACACATTTTTCAAGGCCTCCAGAATTTTCGCCCCCTCCCCCACCCTATGATCCACTTCCGCTTCCATGTTTCCATCCGCTGCCAGATCCACTCCCAGATATCTAAAACACTTCACTTCTTTCAGTTTTTCTCCATTCAAACTCACCTCCCAATTGACTTGATCCTCAACCCTACTGTACCTAATAACCTTGCTCTTTTTCACATTTACTCTTAACTTTCTTCTTCCACACACTTTACCAAACTCAGTCACCAGCTTCTGCAGTTTCTCACATGAATCAGCCACAAGCGCTGTATCATCAGCGAACAACAACTGACTCACTTCCCAAGCTCTCTCATCCCCAACAGACTTCATACTTGCCCCTCTTTCCAAAACTCTTGCATTTACCTCCCTAACAACCCCATCCATAAACAAATTAAACAACCATGGAGACATCACACACCCATGCCGCAAACCTACATTCACTGAGAACCAGTCACTTTCCTCTCTTCCTACACGTACACATGCCTTACATCCTCGATAAAAACTTTTCGCTGCTTCTAACAACTTTCCTCCCACACCATATATTCTTAATGTATATATATATATATATATATATATATATATATATATATATATATATATATATATATATATATATATATATATCGAACGCTTAGATTAGGGTGTCTAAATGCGTGTGGATGTAACCAAGATGGGAAAAAAGGAGAAATAGGAAGTATGTTTGAGGAAAGCAGCCTGGATGTTTTGGCTCTAAGTGAAACGAAGTTCAAGGGTAAAGGGGAATAGTGGTTTGGGAATGTCTTGGAAGTAAAGTCAGGGGTTAGTGAGAGGACAAGAGCATGGGAAGGAGTAGCACTACTCATGAAACAGGGGTTGTGGGAGTATGTGATAGAGTGTAAGAAAGTAAATTCTAGATTGATATGGGTAAAACTGAAAGTTTTGTAACCTTGCTCTTATTCACATTTACTCTTACCTTTCTTCTTTCACACACTTTACCAAACTCAGTCACCAGTTTCTGCAGTTTCTCACATGAATCCGCCACCAGCGCTGTATCATCAGCGAACAACAACTGACTCACTTCCCAAGCTTTCTCATTCACAAAAGACTGCATACTTGCCCCTCTTTCTAAAACTCTTGCATTCACATCCCTAACAACCCCATCCATAAACAAATTAAAGAACCATGGAGACATCACACACCCCTACAGGAAACGTACATACACTGAGAACCAATCACTTTCCTCTCTTCCTATACGTACACATGCCTTACATCCTCGATAAAAACTTTTCACTGCTTCTAACAACTTTCCGCCCACACCATATACTCTTAGTACCTTCCACAGAGCATCACTATCAACTCAATCATATGCCTCGCAACCATACAACATTGTTGGAACAACTATTCCTTCAAACGTACCCATTTTTTCTTTCCGAGATAATGTTCTCGACTTCCACAAATTCTTCAACGCTCCAATAACTTTCTCCCCCTCCCCCACCCTATGCTTCACTTCCGCTTCCATGGTTCCATCCGCTGCAAAATCCACTCCCAGATATCTCAAATACTTCACTTCCTCCAGTTTTTCTCCAATCAAACTTACTTCCCAATTGACTTGTCCTTCAACCCTACTGTACCTAATAACCTTGCCGCTATTCACATTCACTCTCAGTTTTCTTCTTTCACACACTTTACCAAACTCAGTCACCAATTTATGAAGTTTCTCACACTAATGAGCCACCAGCGCTGTATCATAAGCGAACAACAGCTATGTCACCTCAAAAGCTCTCTCATTCAAAGTAGACTGCATATTTGCCATTCTTTCCGAAACTCTTGCATTCACCTCCCTAACAACCCCATCCATAAACAAATTAAGCAACCATGGAGACATCACGCACCCCTGCCGTAAACCTACACTCAATGAGAACCAATCACTTTCCTCTCTTCATACACGTACATATGCCTTACATCCTCGATAAAAACTTTTCACTGCTTCTAAAAACTTCCCTCCCACACCGTATATTCTTAATACCTTCCCAAGAGCATCTCTATCAACTCTATCATAGGCCTTCTACAGATCCATAAATGCTACATACAAATCCATTTGCTTTTCTAAGTATTTCTCACATACATTCTTCAAAGCAAACATCTGATCCACACATCCTCCACCACTTCTGAAACCACACTGCTCTGCCCCAATCTGATGCTCTGTACATGACTTAACCCTCTCAATCAATACCCTCCCATATAATTTACCGGGAATACTGAACAAACTTATGCCTCTGTAATTTGAGCACTCACTCTTACACCCTTTGTCTTTCTATAATGGCACAATGCAAGCATTCCGACAATCCTCAGGCACCTCAATATGATTCATACATACATTGAATAACCTTACCAACCAGTCAACAATACAGTCACCCCCTTTTTTAATAAATTCCACTGGAATACCATCCAAACCTGCTGCCTTGACGACTTTCATCTTCCGCAAAGCTTTTACTACCTCTTCTCTGTTTACCAAACCATTTTCCGTAACCCTCTCACTTTGCACACCACCTCGATCAAAACACCCTATATCTGCCACTCTATCATCAAACACATTCAACAAACCTTCAAAATTCTCACTCCATCTCCTTCTCACATCACCGCTACTTGTTTTCACCTCCCCATTAGCCCCCTTCACTGAGATCCCATTTGCTGCCTTGTCTTACGCACTTTATTTACCTCCTTCCAAAACATCTTTTTATTCTCCCTAAAATTTAATGATACTCTCTCACCCCAACTCTCATTTGCCCTCTTTTTCACCTCTTGCACCTTTCTCTTGACTTCCTTCCACTTTCTTTTATACATCTCCAAATCATTTGCATTATTTCCCTGCAAAAATCGTCCAAATGCCTCTCTCTTCTCTTTCACTAATAATCTTACTTCTTCATCCCACCACTCACTACCCTTTCCAATCAAGACACATCCAACGCTTATCATGCCACAAGTATCTTTTGTGCAAGCCATCACTGCTTCCCTAAATACCTCCCATTACTCGCCCACTCTCCTTACCTCCTTTGTTCTCACCTTTTTCCATTCTGTACTCAGTCTTTCCTGGTACTTTCTCACACAAGTCTCCTTCCCAAATTCACTTACTCTCACCACCCTCTTCACTCCAACATTCCGCTGCCTTGCCGGCTTTCATCTCCCGCAAAGCTTTTACTACCTCTTCTCTGTTTACCAAATCATTCTTCCTAACCCTCTCACTTTACACACCTCCTCTACCAAAACACCCTATATCTGCCACTCTATCATCAAACACATTCAACAAACCTTCAAAATACTCACTCCATCTCCTTCTCACATCACTACTACTTTTTATCACCTCCTCATTAGCCCCCTTCACTGAAGTTCCCATTTATTCCCTTATCTTACACACTTTATTTACCTCCTTCCAAAACATCTTTTTATTCTCCCTAAATTTTAATGATACTCTCTCACCCCAACTCTTATTTGCCCTCTTTTTCACCTCTTGCACCTTTCTCTTGACCTCCTGCCTCGTTCTTTTATACATCTCCCAATCATTTGCATTATTTCCTCGCAAAAATCGTCCAAATGCCTCTCTCTTCTCTTTCACTAATAATCTTACTTCTTCATCCCACCACTCACTACCCTTTCTAATCAACACACCTCCAACGCTTATCATGCCACAAGTATCCTTTGTGCAAACCATCACTGCTTCCCTAAATACCTCCCATTACTCGCCCACTCTCCTTACCTCCTTTGTTCTCACCTTTTTCCATTCTGTACTCAGTCTTTCCTGATACTTTCTCACACAAGTCTCCTTCCCAAACTCACTTACTCTCACCACCATCTTCACTCCAACATTCCGCTGCCTTGCCGGCTTTCACCTCCCGCAAAGCTTTTACTACCTCTTCTCTGTTTACCAAATCATTCTTCCTAACCCTCTCACTTTACACACCTCCTCGACCAAAACACACTATATCTGCCACTCTATCATCAAACACATTCAACAAACCTTCAAAATACTAACTCCATCTCCTTCTCACATCACTACTACTTGTTATCATCTCCTCATTAGCCCGCTTCACTGAAGTTCCTATTTGTTCCCTTAACTTACACACTTTATTTACCTCCTTCCAAAACATCTTTTTATTCTCCCTAAAATTTAATGATACTCTCTCACCCCAACTCTCATTTGCCCTCTTTTTCACCTCTTGCACCTTTCTCTTGACCTCCTGCCTCGTTCTTTTATACATCTCCCAATCATTTGCATTATTTCTTCGTAAAAATCGTCCAAATGCCTCTCTCGTCTCTTTCATTAATAATCTTACTTCTTCATACCACCACTCACTACCCGTTGTAATCTGTCCACCTCCCACGCTTCTCATGCCACAAGAATATTTTGCGCAACCCATCACTGCTTCCCTAAATACATCCCATTCCTCCTTCACTTCCCTTACCTCCTTTGTTCTCACCTTTTTCCATTCTGTACTTAGTCTCTCCTGGTATTTCCTCACACAGGTATCCTTCCCAAGCTCACCTACTCTCACCACTCTTTTCACCCCAACATTCTCTCTTCTTTTCTGGAAACTTCTACAAATCTTCACCTTCGCCTCCACAAGATAATGATCAGACAATCCTACAGTTGCACCTCTCAGCACATTAACATCCAAATTTCTCTCTTTCGCGTGCCTATCAATTAACACGTAATGCAGTAACGCTCTCTGGCCATCTCTCCTACTTATATACGTATACTTATGTATATCTTTCTATTTAAACCATGTATTCTAAATCATCAGTCCTTTTTCAGCACATAAATCTACAAGCTCTTCACAATTTCCATTTACAACACTGAACACCCCATGTGCACCAATTCTTCCCTCAACTACCACATTACTCACCTTTGCATTCAAATCACCCATCACTATAACCCGGTCTCGTGCATCAAAGCTACTAACACACTCACTGAGCTGCTCCCAAAACATTTGCCTCTCATGATCTTTCTTCTCATATCCAGGTGCATATGCACCAATAATCACCCACCTCTCTCCATCAACTTTCAGTTTTACTCATATCAATCTAGAGTTTACTTTCTTACACTCAATCACATACTCCCACCACTCCTGTTTCATGAGCAGTGCTGCTCCTTCTCTTACTCTTGTCCTCTCACTAACCCATGACTTTACACGAAAGACATTCCGAAACAACTCTTCCCCTTTACTCCTGAATTTCGTTTCACTCAAAACCAAAACATAAAGGTTTGTTTCCTCAAACCTACTGCCTATCTCTCTTTTATTTCTCATCTTGGTTACATACACACACATTAAAAAACCCAATTTGAGCCCTCTTTCTTCTGTTTCCCCTATTAGAAAGTTAAGATACAAGGAAGGGAGGGTTTCCAATCCTCCGCTCCCGTTCTCTTTAGTCAACTTCTACGACACGCGAGGAATGCAGGTGAAGTATTGTTTATATATATATATATATATATATATATATATATATATATATATATATATATATATATATATATATATATATATATATATATATATATATATATACATGTATATATATGTATATATATATATATATATATATATATATATATATATATATATATATATATATATATATATATATATATATATATATATATATATATATATATATATATATATATATATATATATATATATATTTATATATATATATGTATATTATCCCTGGGGATACGGGTGAAAGAATACTTCCCACGTATTCCTCGCGTGTCGTAGAAAGCGACTAGAGGGGACGGGAGCGGGGGGCCAGAAATCCTCCCCTCCTTGTATTAACTTTCTAAAATGGGAAACAGAAGAAGGAGTCACGCGGGGAGTGCTCATCCTCCTCGAAGGCTCAGAGTGGGGTGCATAAATGTGTGTGGATGTAACCAAGAGGTGAAAAAAGGAGAGATAGGTAGTATGTTTGAGGAAAGGAACCTGGATGTTTTGGCTCTGAGTGAAACGAAGCTCAAGGGTAAAGGGGAAGAGTGGTTTGGGAATGTCTGGGGAGTAAAGTCAGGGGTTAGTGAGAGGACAAGAGCAAGGGAAGGAGTAGCAATACTCCTGAAACAGGAGTTGTGGGAGTATGTGATAGAGTGTAAGAAAGTAAATTCTCGATTAATATGGGTAAAACTGAAAGTTGATAGAGAGAGGTGGGTGATTATTGGTGCATATGCACCTGGGCATGAGAAGAAAGATCAAGAGAGGCAAGTGTTTTGGGAGCAGCTGAATGAGTGTGTTAGTGGTTTTGATGCACGAGACCGGGTTATAGTGATGGGTGATTTGAATGCAAAGGCGAGTAATGTGGCAGTTGAGGGAATAATTGGTATACATGGGGTGTTCAGTGTTGTAAATGGAAATGGTGAAGAGCTTGTAGATTTATGTGCTGAAAAAGGACTGATGATTGGCAATACCTGGTTTAAAAAGCGAGATATACATAAGTATACTTATGTAAGTAGGAGAGATGGCCAGAGAGCGTTATTGGATTAAGTGTTAATTGACAGGCGTGCGAAAGAGAGACTTTTGGATGTTAATGTGCTGAGAGGTTCAACTGGAGGGATGTCTGATCATTATCTTGTGGAGGCTAAGGTGAAGATTTGTATGGGTTTTCAGAAAAGAAGAGTGAATGTTGGGGTGAAGAGGGTGGTGAGAGTAAGTGAGCTTGAGAAGGAGACCTGTGTGAGGAAGTACCAGGAGAGACTGAGTACAGAATGGAAAAAGGTGAGAACAATGGAAGCAAGGGGAGTGGGGGAGGAATGGGATGTATTTAGGGAATCAGTGATGGAGTGCGCAAAAGATGCTTGTGGCATGAGAAGAGTGGGAGGTGGGTTGATTAGAAAGGGTACTGAGTGGTGGGATGAAGAAGTAAGAGTATTAGTGAAAGAGAAGAGAGAGGCATTTGGACGATTTTTGCAGGGAAAAAATGCAATTGAGTGGGAGATGTATAAAAGAAAGAGACAGGAGGTCAAGAGAAAGGTGCAAGAGGTGAAAAAAAGGGCAAATGAGAGTTGGGGTGAGAGAGTATCATTAAATTTTTGAGAGAATAAAAAGATGTTCTGGAAGGAGGTAAATAAAGTGCGTAAGACAAGGGAGCAAATGGGAACTTCAGTGAAGGGCGCAAATGGGGAGGTGATAACAAGTAGTGGTGATGTGAGAAGGAGATGGAGTGAGTATTTTGAAGGTTTGTTGAATGTGTTTGATGATAGAGTGGCAGATATAGGGTGTTTTGGTCGAGGTGGTGTGCAAAGTGAGAGGGTTAGGGAAAATGATTTGGTAAACAGAGAAGAGGTAGTGAAAGCTTTGCGGCAGATGAAAGCCGGCAAGGCAGCAGGTTTGGATGGTATTGCAGTGGAATTTATTAAAAAAGGGGGTGACTGTATTGTTGACTGGTTGGTAAGGTTATTTAATGTATGTATGACTCATGGTGAGGTGCCTGAGGATTGGCGGAATGCGTGCATAGTGCCATTGTACAAAGGCAAAGGGGATAAGAGTGAGTGCTCAAATTACAGAGGTATAATTTGTTGAGTATTCCTGGTAAATTATATGGGAGGGTATTGATTGAGAGGGTGAAGGCATGTACAGAGCATCAGATTGGGGAAGAGCAGTGTGGTTTCAGAAGTGGTAGAGGATGTGTGGATCAGGTGTTTGCTTTGAAGAATGTATGTGAGAAATACTTAGAAAAGCAAATGGATTTGTATGTAGCATTCATGGATCTGGAGAAGGCATATGATAGAGTTGATAGAGATGCTCTGTGGAATGTATTAAGAATATATGGTGTCGGAGGAAAGTTGTTAGAAGCAGTGAAAAGTTTTTATCGAGGATGTAAGGCATGTGTACGTGTAGGAAGAGAGGAAAGTGATTGGTTCTCAGTGAATGTAGGTTTGCGGCAGGAGTGTGTGATGTCTCCATGGTTGTTTAATTTGTTTATGGATGGGGTTGTTAGGGAGGTAAATGCAAGAGTTTTGGAAAGAGGGGCAAGTATGAAGTCTGTTGGGGATGAGAGAGCTTGGGAAGTGAGTCAGTTGTTGTTCGCTGATGATACAGCGCTGGTGGCTGATTCATGTGAGAAACTGCAGAAGCTGGTGACTGAGTTTGGTAAAGTGTGTGGAAGAAGAAAGTTAAGAGTAAATGTGAATAAGAGCAAGGTTATTAGGTACAGTAGGGTTGAGGGTCAAGTCAATTGGGAGGTGAGTTTGAATGGAGAAAAACTGGAGGAAGTGAAGTGTTTTAGATATCTGGGAGTGGATCTGGCAGCGGATGGAACCGTGGAAGCAGAAGTGGATCATAGGGTGGGGGAGGGGGCGGAAATTCTGGGGGCCTTGAAGAATGTGTGGAATTCGAGAACATTATCTCGGAAAGCAAAAATGGGTATGTTTGAAGGAATAGTGGTTCCAACAATGTTGTATGGTTGCGAGGAGTGGGCTATAGATAGAGTTGTGCGCAGGAGGATGGATGTGCTGGAAATGAGATGTTTGAGGACAATGTGTGGTGTGAGGTGGTTTGATCGAGTGAGTAACGTAAGGGTAAGAGAGATGTGTGGAAATAAAAAGAGCGTGGTTGAGAGAGCAGAAGAGGGTGTTTTGAAGTGGTTTGGGCACATGGAGAGGATGAGTGAGGAAAGATTGACCAAGAGGATATATATGTCGGAGGTGGAGGGAGCAAGGAGAAGAGGGAGACCAAATTGGAGGTGGAAAGATGGAGTGAAAAAGATTTTGTGTGATCGGGGCCTGAACATTCAGGAGGGTGAAAGGAGGGCAAGGAATAGAGTGAATTGGAGCGATGTGGTATACCGGGGTTGACGTGCTGTCAGTGGATTGAATCAAGGCATGTGAAGCGTCTGGGGTAAACCATGGAAAGCTGTGTAGGTATGCATATTTGTGTGTGTGGACGTAGGTATATACATGTGTATGGGGGGGGTTGGGCCATTTCTTTCGTCTGTTTCCTTGCGCTACCTCGCAAACGCGGGAGACAGCGACAAAGTATAAAAAGAAAAAAAAAAAAAAAATATATATATATATATATATATATATATATATATATATATATATATATATATATATATATATATATATATATATATATATACATGTAAACATGCATATATAAATATATATATATATATATATATATATATATATATATATATATATATATATATATATATATATATATATATATATATATATCCATATCCTCCTTCTACATCTCCTGCATCGCCATGATCTACCTCTACTACAGGATATTCAAGGAAGTCTAATGAACAAGCAACAAGTTTTGAAATGATGCTACTACGTTTGTGAATCGGGAACCATTGCAACACAAACCCCGCCAGGTGGTAGAGTGTCCCGCAGTGTATCGAGACAGACTTCCCCAGAACTTTTTTTAAAGGGGAAGTAAATGTTTATAGTTGTGTTACCGGAGTGATAGTTTTCATACATGGTGTTTTGACAAGAAAATAGTGAAATTGGAGAAAAATGTAGCTTAGACATTTAAGCTTATTGATACAGTGGTTAAATTGATGAGAACTGCTATTGACGTTTGTGTAAATAAATTATACATTTCCTTTTGTCCATAGCCAGAGGTTGAACCATTATGTGACATTCATTTTTTTCATTCATTTCAAGCTAGAAGTTTCAGTTTTCTAAATTGTTTCTTACATTTTCATATATATATATATATATATATATATGTGTGTGTGTGTGTGTGTATATGTGCGTATGTATGTGTATGTGTGTGTATGTGTATATGTATATATATATGTATATTATCCCTGGGGATAGGGGTGAAAGAATACTTCCCACGTATTCCTCGCGTGTCGTAGAAAGCGACTAGAGGGGACGGGAGCGGGGGGCCAGAAATCCTCCCCTCCTTGTATTAACTTTCTAAAATGGGAAACAGAAGAAGGAGTCATGCAGGGAGTGCTCATCTTCCTCGAAGACTCAGAGTGGGGTGCCTAAATGTGTGTGGATGTAACCAAGATGTGAAAAAAGGAGAGATAGGTAGTATGTTTGAGGAAAGGAACCTGGATGTTTTGGCTCTGAGTGAAACGAAGCTCAAGGGTAAAGGGGAAGAGTGGTTTGGGAATGTCTGGGGAGTAAAGTCAGGGGTTAGTGAGAGGACAAGAGCAAGGGAAGGAGTAGCAATACTCCTGAAACAGGAGTTGTAGGAGTATGTGATAGAGTGTAAGAAAGTAAATTCTCGATTAATATGGGTAAAACTGAAAGTTGATGGAGAGAGGTGGGTGATTATTAGTGCATATGCACCTGGGCATGAGAAGAAAGATCATGAGAGGCAAGTGTTTTGGGAGCAGCTGAATGAGTGTGTTAGTGGTTTTGATGCACGAGACCGGGTTATAGTGATGGGTGATTTGAATGCAAAGGTGAGTAATGTGGCAGTTGAGGGAATAATTGGTATACATGGGGTGTTCAGTGTTGTAAATGGAAATGGTGAAGAGCTTGTAGATTTATGTGCTGAAAAAGGACTGATGATTGGGAAAACCTGGTTTAAAAAGCGAGATATACATAAGTATACTTATGTAAGTAGGAGAGATGGCCAGAGAGCGTTATTGGATTACGTGTTAATTGACAGGCGTGCGAAAGAGAGACTTTTGGATGTTAATGTGCTGAGAGGTGCAACTGTAGGGATGTCTGATCATTATCTTGTGGAGGCTAAGGTGAAGATTTGTATGGGTTTTCAGAAAAGAAGAGTGAATGTTGGGGTGAAGAGGGTGGTGAGAGTAAGTGAGCTTGGGAAGGAGACCTGTGTGAGGAAGTACCAGGAGAGACTGAGTACAGAATGGAAAAAGGTGAGAACAATGGAAGTAAGGGGAGTGGGGGAGGAATGGGATGTATTTAGGGAATCAGTGATGGATTGCGCAAAAGATGCTTGTGGCATGAGAAGAGTGGGAGGTGGGTTGATTAGAAAGGGTAGTGAGTGGTGGGATGAAGAAGTAAGAGTATTAGTGAAAGAGAAGAGAGAGGCATTTGGACGATTTTTTGCAGGGAAAAAATGCAATTGAGTGGGAGATGTATAAAAGAAAGAGACAGGAGGTCAAGAGAAAGGTGCAAGAGGTGAAAAAAAGGGCAAATGAGAGTTGGGGTGAGAGAGTATCATTAAATTTTAGAGAGAATAAAAAGATGTTCTGGAAGGAGGTAAATAAAGTGCGTAAGACAAGGGAGCAAATGGGAACTTCAGTGAAGGGCGCAAATGGGGAGGTGATAACAAGTAGTGGTGATGTGAGAAGGAGATGGAGTGAGTATTTTGAAGGTTTGTAGAATGTGTTTGATGATAGAGTGGCAGATATAGGCTGTTTTGGTCGAGGTGGTGTGCAAAGTGAGAGGGTTAGGGAAAATGATTTGGTAAACAGAGAAGAGGTAGTGAAAGCTTTGCGGCAGATGAAAGCCGGCAAGGCAGCAGGTTTGGATGGTATTGCAGTGGAATTTATTAAAAAAGGGGGTGACTGTATTGTTGACTGGTTGGTAAGGTTATTTAATGTATGTATGACTCATGGTGAGGTGCCTGAGGATTGGCGGAATGCGTGCATAGTGCCATTGTACAAAGGCAAAGGGGATAAGAGTGAGTGCTCAAATTACAGAGGTATAAGTTTGTTGAGTATTCCTGGTAAATTATATGGGAGGGTATTGATTGAGAGGGTGAAGGCATGTACAGAGCATCAGATTGGGGAAGAGCAGTGTGGTTTCAGAAGTGGTAGAGGATGTGTGGATCAGGTGTTTGCTTTGAAGAATGTATGTGAGAAATACTTAGAAAAGCAAATGGATTTGTATGTAGCATTTATGGATCTGGAGAAGGCATATAATAGAGTTGATAGAGATGCTCTGTGGAAGGTATTAAGAATATATGGTGTGGGAGGAAAGTTGTTAGAAGCAGTGAAAAGTTTTTATCGAGGATGTAAGGCATGTGTACGTGTAGGAAGAGAGGAAAGTGATTGGTTCTCAGTGAATGTAGGTTTGCGGCAGGGGCGTGTGATGTCTCCATGGTTGTTTAATTTGTTTATGGATGGGGTTGTTAGGAAGGTAAATGCAAGAGTTTTGGAAAGAGGGGCAAGTATGAAGTCTGTTGGGGATGAGAGAGCTTGGGAAGTGAGTCAGTTGTTGTTCGCTGATGATACAGCGCTGGTGGCTGATTCATGTGAGAAACTGCAGAAGCTGGAGACTGAGTTTGGTAAAGTGTTTGGAAGAAGAACGTTAAGAGTAAATGTGAATAAGAGCAAGGTTATTAGGTACAGTAGGGTTGAGGGTCAAGTCAATTGGGAGGTGAGTTTGAATGGAGAAAAACTGGAGGAAGTGAAGTGTTTTAGATATCTAGGATTGGATCTGGCAGCGGATGGAACCATGGAAGCGGAAGTGGATCATAGGGTGGGGGAGGGGGCGAAAACTCTGGGGGCCTTGAAGAATGTGTGGAAGTCGAGAACATTATCTCGGAAAGCAAAAATGGGTATGTTTGAAGGAATAGTGGTTCCAACAATGTTGTATGGTTGCGAGGCGTTGGCTATGGATAGAGTTGTGCCCAGGAGGATGGGTTTGCTGGAAATGAGATGTTTGAGGACAATGAGTGGTGTGAGGTGGTTTGATCGATTGAGTAACGTAAGGGTAAGAGAGATGTGTGGAAATAAAAAGAGCGTGTTTGAGAGAGCAGAAGAGGGTGTTTTGAAGTGGTTTGGGCACATGGAGAGAAAGAGTGAGGAAAGATTGACCAAGAGGATATATGTGTCGGAGGTGGAGGGAACGAGGAGAAGAGGGAGACCAAATTGGAGGTGGAAAGATGGAGTGAAAAAGATTTTGTGTGATCGGGGCCTGAACATGCAGGAGGGTGAAAGGAGGGCAAGGAATAGAGTGGATTGGAGCGATGTGGTATACCGGGGTTGACGTGCTGTCAGTGGATTGAATCAAGGCATGTGAAGCGTCTGGGGTAAACCATGGAAAGCTGTGTAGGTATGTATATTTGCGTGTGTGGACATATGTATATACATGTGTATGGGGGGGGGGTTGGGCCATTTCTTTCGTCTGTTTCCTTGCGCTACCTCGCAAAAGCGGGAGACAGCGACAAAGTATAATAATAAAAAAAGAAATATATATATATATATATATATATATATATATATATATATATATATATATATATATATATATATATATATATATATATATATATATACATATATATATAGATATATATATATATATATATATATATATATTGGATGTTAATGTGCTGAGAGGTGCAAATGGAGGGATGTCTGATCATTATCTTGTGGAGGCTAAGGTGAAGATTTGTATGGGTTTTCAGAAAAGATGAGTAAATGTTGTGGTGAAGAGGGTGGTGAGAGTAAGTGAGCTTGGGAAGGACACTTGTGTGAGGAAGTACCAGGAGAGACTGAGTACAGAATGGAAAAGGTGAGAACAATGGAAGTAAGGGGAGTGGGGGAGGAATGGGATGTATTTAGGGAATCAATGATGGATTGCGCAAAAGATGCTTGTGGCATGAAAAGAGTGGGAGGTGGGTTGATTAGAAAGGGTAGTGAGTGGTGGGATGAAGAAGTAAGAGTATTAGTGAAAGAGAAGAGCGAGGTATTTGGACGATTTTTGTAGGGGAAAAAAGCAATTGAATGGGAGATGTATAAAAGAAAGAGACAGGAGGTCAAGAGAAAGGTTAAAGAGGTGAAAAAGAGGGCAAATGAGAGTTGGGGTGAGAGAGTATCATTAAATTTTAGGGAGAACAAAAAGATGTTCTGGAAGTAGGTAAATAAAGTGCGTAAGACAAGGGAGCAAATGGGAACTTCAGTGAAGGGCTCAAATTGGGAGGTGATAACAAGTAGTGATGATGTGAGAAGGAGATGGAGTGAGTATTTTGAAGGTTTGTTGAATGTATTTGATGACAGAGTGGCAGATATAGGGTGTTTTGGTCGAGGTGGTGTGCAAAGTGAGAGGGTTAGGGAAAATGATTTGGCAAACAGAGAAGAGGTAGTAAAAGCTTTGTGGAAGATGAAAGCCGACAAGGCAGCAGGTTTGGATGGTATTGCACTGGAATTTATTAAAAAAGTGGATGATTGTATTATTGACTGGTTGGTAAGGTTATTCAATGTATGTATGACTCATGGTGAGGTGGCTGAGGATTGGCGGAATGCGTGCATAGTGCCATTGTACAAAGGCAAAGGGGATAAGAGTGAGTGCTCAAATTTCAGAGGTATAAGTTTGTTGAGTATTCCTGGTAAATTATATGGGAGTGTATCGATTGAGAGGGTAAAGGCATGTACAGAGCATCAGATTGGGGAAGAGCAGTGTGGTTTCAGAAGTGGAAGAGGATGTGTGGATCAGGTGTTTGCTTTGAAGAATGTATGTGAGAAATACTTAGAAAAGCAAATGGATTTGTGTGTAGCATTTATGGATCTGGAGAAGGCATATGATAGAGTTGATAGAGATGCTCTGTGGAAGGTTTTAAGAATATATGGTGTGGGAGTCAAGTTGTTAGAAGCAGTGAAAAGTTTTTATCGAGGATGTAAGGCATGTATACGTGTAGGAAGAGAGGAAAGTGATTGGTTCTCAGTGAATGTAGGTTTGCGGCAAGGGTGTGTGATGTTTCCATGGTTGTTTAATTTGTTTATGGATGGGACTGCTAGGGAGATGAATGCAAGAGTTTTGGAAAGAGGGGCGGATGTTGCGGATGAAAGGGCTTGGGAAGTGAGTCAGTTGTTGTTCGCTGATGATACAGCGCTGGTGGCTGATTCATGTGAGAAACTGCAGAAGCTGGTGACTGAGTTTGGTAAAGTGTGTGAAAGAAGAAAGTTAAGAGTAAATGTGAATAAGAGCAAGGTTATTAGGTACAGTAGGGTTGAGGGACAATTCAACTGGGAGGTAAGTTTGAATGGAGAAAAACTGGAGGAAGTAAAGTGTTTTAGATATCTGGGAGTGGATCTGGCAGCGGATGGAACCGTGGAAGCTGAAGTGAATCATAGGGTGGGGGAGGGGGCAATAATCTTGGGAGACTTGAAGAATGTGTGGAAGTCGAGAACATTATCTCGCAAAGCAAAATGGGTATGTTTGAAGGAATAGTGGTTCCAACAATGTTGTATGGTTGCGAAGCGTGGGCTATGGATAGAGTTGTGCGCAGGAGGGTGGTTGTGCTGGAAATAAGATGTTTGAGGACAATTGATGTGGCTTGATCGATTAGGTAATGTAAGGGTAATAGAGATGTGTGAACATAAAAAGATGATAGATTGGCAGATATAGGGTGTTTTGGTCGAGGTGGTGTGCAAAGTGATAGGGTTACGGTGAATGAATTGGTAAACAGAGAAGAGTAAGTAATAGCTTTGCGGAAGATGAAAGCTGGTAAGGCAGCGGCTTTGGATGGTATTGTATTGTAATTTATTAAAAAAGGTGCTGACTGTATTGTTGTGTGGCTAGTAAGGTTATTTAATGTATGAATGACTCATGGAGAGGTGGCTTAGGACTGGCGGAGTGCTTGCATAATGCCATTGTTCAAAAGCAAAGAGGATAAATGTGAGTGCTCAAATTACAGAGGTATAAGTTTGTTGAGTATTCCTGGGAAATTATATGGGAGGGTATTGATTGAGAAGGTGAAGGCATGTACAAAGCATCAGATTGGGGAAGAGCAGTGTGGTTTCAGAAGTGGTAGATTTATGTATGGATCATGTGTTTGAAGAATGTGTGTGAGAAATACTTAGAAAAATAAATGGATTTGTATGTAGCATTTATGGATCTGGAGAAGGCATATGATAGAGTTGATAGAGATGCTGTGTGGAAGATTTTAAGAATATATGGTGTGGGAGGCAAGTTGTTAGAAGCAGTGAAAAGTTTTTATCGAGGATGTAAGGCATGTGTACGTGTAGGAAGAGAGGAAAGTGATTGGTTCTCAGTGAATTTAGATTTGCGGCAAGGGTGTGTGATGTCTCCATGGTTGTTTAACTTGTTTATGGATGTGGTTGTTAGGGAGGTGAATGCAAGAGTTTTTTAAAGAGGGGCAAGTATGCAGTCTGTTGTAGATGAGAGAGCTTGGGAAGTGAGTCAGTTGTTGTTCGCTGATGATACAGCGCTGGTGGCTGATTCATGTAAGAAACTGCAGAAGCTGTTGACTGAGTTTGGTAAAGTGTGTGAAAGAAGAAAGTTAAGAGTAAATGTGAATAAGAGCAAGGTTATTAGGTACAGTAGGGTTTAGGGTCATGTCATTTGGGAGGTAAGCTTGAATGGAGAAAAACTGGAGGGAGTGAAGTGTTTTAGATATATGGGAGTGGATCTGGTAGCGGATGGAACCATGGAAGCGGAAGTGAATCATAGGGTGGGGGAGGGGGCGAAAATTCTGGGAGCCTTGAATAATGTGTGGAAGTCGAGAATATTATCTCGGAAAGCAAAAATGGGTATGTTTGAAGGAATAGTGGTTCTAACAATGTTGTATAGTTGCGAGGCGTGGGCTATGGATAGAGTTGTGCGCAGTTCGGTGGATGTGCTGGAAATGAGATGTTTGAGGACAATATGTGGTGTGAGGTGGTTTGATCGAGAGAGTAATGTAAGGGTATGAGAGATATGTTAAAATAAAAAGAGTGTGGTTGAGAGAGTAGAAGATGGTGTTTTCAAATGGTTTGGTCACATGGAGAGAATGAGTGAGGAAAGATTGACAAAGAGGATATATGTGTCAGAGGTGGAGGGAACGAGGAGTAGTGGGAGACCAGATTGGAGGTGGAAAGATGGAGTGAAAAAGATTTTTAGTGATCGGGGACTGAACATGCAGGAGGATGAAAGGTGTGCAAGGAATAGAGTGAATTGGAACGATGTGGTATACCGGGGTCGACGTGCTGTCAATGGATTGAACCAGGGCATGTGAAGCGTCTAGGGTAAACCATGGAAAGTTGTGTGGGGCCTGAATGTGGAAAGGGAGCTGTTGTTTCGGTGAATTATTACATGACAGCTAGAGACTGCGTGTGAACGAATGGGGCCTTTGGTGTCTTTTCTTAGCGCTACCTCGCACACATGAGGGGGAAGGGGTTGTTATTCCATGTGTGGCGAGCTGGCGATGGGAACAAATAAAGGCAGACAGTATGAAGTATATACATGTGTATATATGTATATGTCTGTGTGTGTATATATATGTGTACATTGAGATGTATAGGTATGTATATTTGCGTGTGTGGACGTGTATGTATATACATGTGTATGTGGGTGGGTTGGGCCATTCTTTCGCCATTCCTTTCGTCTGTTTCCTTGCGCCATCTCGCTAACGCGGAAGACAGCGACAAAACAAAATGAATAAAAATAAAAAATAAAAAATGAAATATATATATATATATATATATATATATATATATATATATATATATATATATATATATATATATATATATATATATATATTTTTTTTTTTTTTGTCGCTGTCTCCCGCGTTTGCGAGGTAGCGCAAGAAAACAGACGAAAGAAATGGCCCAACCCACGCCCATACACATGTATATACATACGTCCACACACGCAAAATATACATACCTACACAGCTTTCCATGGTTTACCCCAGACGCTTCACATGCCCCGATTCAATCCACTGACAGCACGTCAACCCCGGTATACCACATCGCTCCAATTCACTCTATTCCTTGCCCTCCTTTCACCCTCCTGCATGTTCAGGCCCCGATCACACAAAATCTTTTTCACTCCATCTTTCCACCTCCAATTTGGTCTCCCTCTTCTCCTCGTTCCCTCCACCTCCGACACATATATCCTCTTGGTCAATCTTTCCTCACTCATTCTCTCCATGTGCCCAAACCATTTCAAAACACCCTCTTCTGCTCTCTCAACCACGCTCTTTTTATTTCCAAACATCTCTCTTACCCTTACGTTACTTACTCGATCAAACCACCTCACACCACACTTTGTCCTCAAACATCTCATTTCCAGCACATCCATCCTCCTGCGCACAACTCTATCCATAGCCCACGCCTCGCAACCATACAACATTGTTGGAACCACTATTCCTTCAAACATACTCATTTTTACTTTCCGAGATAATGTTCTCGACTTCCACACATTCTTCAAGGCTCCCAGAATTTTCGCCCCCTCCCCCACCCTATGATCCACTTCCGCTTCCATGGTTCCATCCGCTGCCAGATCCACTCCCAGATATCTAAAACACTTCACTTCCTCCAGTTTTTCTCCATTCAAACTCACCTCCCAATTGACTTGACCCTCAACTCTACTGTACCTAATAACCTTCCTCTTATTCACATTTACTCTTAACTTTCTTCTTTAACACACTTTACCAAACTCAGTCACCAGCTTCTGCAGTTTCTCACATGAATCAGCCACCAGCGCTGTATCATCAGCGAACAGCAACTGACTCACTTCCCAAGCTCTCTCATCCCCAACAGACTTCATACTTGCCCCTCTTTCCAAAACTCTTGCATTCACCTCCCTAACAACCCAATCCATAAACAAATTAAACAACCATGGAGACATCACACAC
Source organism: Panulirus ornatus (assembly GCF_036320965.1). Taxonomy (NCBI): domain Eukaryota; kingdom Metazoa; phylum Arthropoda; class Malacostraca; order Decapoda; family Palinuridae; genus Panulirus; species Panulirus ornatus. Next base: position 11,066,235 of record NC_092241.1, read on the forward strand.
CCCTGTCGCAAACCTACATTCACTGAGAACCAATCACTTTCCTCTCTTCCTACACGTACACATGCCTTACATCCTCGATAAAAACTTTTCACTGCTTCTAACAACTTTCCTCCCACACCATATATTCTTAATACCTTCCACAGAGCATCTCTATCAACTCTATCATATGCCTTCTCCAGATCCATAAATGCTACATACAAATCCATTTGCTTTTCTAAGTATTTCTCACATACATTCTTCAAAGCAAACACCTGATCCACACATCCTCTACCACATCTGAAACCACACTGCTCTTCCCCAATCTGATGCTCTGTACATGCTTTCACCCTCTCAATCAATACCCTCCCATATGATTTACCAGGAATACTCAACAAACTTATACCTCTGTAATTTGAGCACTCACTCTTTTCCCCTTTGCCTTTGTACAATGGCACTATGCACGGATTCCGCCAATCCTCAGGCACCTCACCGTGAGTCATACATACATTAAATAACCTTACCAACCAGTCAACAATTCAGTCACCCCCTTTTTTAATAAATTCCACTGCAATACTATCCAAACCTGCTGCCTTGCCGGCTTTCATCTTCCGCAAAGCTTTTACTACCTTTTCTCTGTTTACCAAATCATTTTCCCTAACCCTCTCACTTTGCACACCACCTCGACCAAAACAACCAATATCTGCCACTCTATTATCAAACACATTCAACAAACCTTCAAAATACTCACTCCATCTCCTTCTCACATCACCACTACTTGTTATCACCTCCCCATTTGCGCCCTTCACTGACGTTCCCATTTGCTTTCTTGTCTTACGCACTTTATTTACCTCCTTCCAGAACATCTTTTTATTCTCTCTAAAATTTAATGATACTCTCTCACCCCAACTCTCATTTGCCCTTTTTTTCATCTCTTGCACCATATATATATATATATATATATATATATATATATATATATATATATATATATATATATATATATATATATATATATATATATATATATATATATATATATGGGGATAGGGGAGGAAGAATACTTCCCACGTATTCCCAGCGTGTCGTAGAAGGCGACTAAAAGGGGAGGGAGCGTGGGGCTGGAAATCCTCCCCTCTCGTTTTTTTTTTTTTTAATTTTCCAAAAGAAGGAGCAGAGAAGGGGGCCAGGTGAGGATATTCCCTCAAAGGCCCAGTCCTCTTTTCTTAACGCTACCTCGGTAACGCGGGAAATGGCAAATAGTTTGAAAGAAGAAAAAGAAATATATATCAAACTACCCTTTCTGCTGTAGCACATTGTCTGAATCTAAGCTTACTCATATAACTTAGTTTGATTATTTTCTATTCTATGGCATACTCATTACACAACGGCTCAAACTGAAATCGCTGTTTCGTTGTGGATGAGACGAATAATTTGGACCCACGCTTACAGTAAGTAGGTGCGTTTCTGGATCGTATAATGTGTTCTTGTGTTTATGGTAATGCTTTTTCTTGAGCCTAGTCACTCATAAATATTATGGAAGGAATGCTATTTCTTTCGTCGTTGAAAGAAAGATATATAAAACAACGGCCTTTCTTTAGGGATAACGATATTCTTTTTTACCAGAATATCCTCGTCTCTTATTCTCTACCAGATACCTTTGATATGTCTTCCTAATGATTAACATGAAAGCGAAAGTTGACCTCTGGATTGTTTTTATAGGATAATAAACTTTTACGATTTAACTCTTTTTGGATGACGATCTAGGTTCAATATCTTGGTAGAAAAAAAAATCCCCTCGTAATCAGGAAATAAGAGACCCAGTCACAGAAATGGTTCAGGGAGAAGGTGTCCGTTAGATATGGCGCAGACGTGTTTTGTGAATTTTAGTCATATGAGGGACACT